>NC_054571.1:3795984-3861972 GCF_017654505.1 Polyodon spathula | reverse complement strand
GCTGCGTTTTTGTCATGTGAAATTGAAGCAGAGCTGTGTAACTAAAGACAGACTGATCTGGAATGCGAGAAAATAAATAAATAAATAAATAAATAAATAAATAAATTAACGCGGGCTGTGGCAGATAAACAAGAACACTGCAACATTGTAGCTTTGTATCAGGAAACTGGTGGGAGTCGAAAATTGCGTGTGGTGGGCAAATGCATTCATTTGTGTGTGTGTGTGTATATAATATAATGGGGTTGATTTTATTTTTAATATAAGGGTGGTAAAACGCGACCGAGTGCTGACTGGAATTATCAACTGGGAGTTGACCACGTATATAAAACCAAAACAGCCGCTCCTATAGGGTTAATGAGAGCGGAGACTGGTGGTCAAAACCAGCACCATACTTGTTTGTTGTTTATTATTTGTCTGTTTTGGACAACGTGCCTTTTTGTTTTGTTTGAACTGTTTGGCCATTTAGCCCTTTTTGTTTATTGTTTAAAATGTATTTAATTTAAGTCTTAGGACTCACCCCCGCAGCGCTTGTGCCTGTGTCTTCCTCAGACTTTCTCCCGAAATGAACTTGGATCGCAGTCATCTCCAGTCTCTGTATTGACAAGGTACTGTACATTTAAAGGTATGAAATTGCATTGTTGTTTTTATCATTATTGTACAAATAAAATAGAAGCGTGGGTATATTTAGGATTTTATCTTTAAAAAGCGTGATGCGGTCTTAATGTTAGAAGATACATTGTTCATAACAAGCAGAGAGATGCATTTAAAAATAAAAATGTGAAACATAAATTCATATTAAGTCCAAAGTTTATTAAGTTTGATTAGATCCATTTTAAGATACAGCTGGGTAAACGTGATTGATTGTTTTGACATTGTTTTGCAAGCCTGGATAAAAATGGTCACATTAAATAATGTAATACAGTCTTAAATATAATGGTTCTTGAACATTAAGTCATTGGCTACAATAGTATTTTGAATACTCATCTGTTTATAATATAATTGAACGATCTGTAAAACTCAAGGAGATAATGATTTGTTAATACGTTATTTACTAGCAATGTTAGAAATGTCTTTGAGAAAGACTGTGAAAAAGCATGATATTTGAACTCATAAGCTTATTCTAGTTGTTGCATTCAATCAGCCTGTGTTTTGAATCAACACAGTAATGTAGTGGTGGTGTTTTACTCTTAAAATGCAATAACAAAGTACAAATACAAATTAAACACGATGTCACATTTAACTACCTGGCTGTGCAGGGAGAGAAATGGCAAAAAGAGGGAGGTGTTGCGTTACATTCAAATCAAGCCTTACTCTTCATTTCAAATAGGATTGTTTATAAGATGTTATATTTTCACTGAACAAAATCAAAAAATCTAAGTGCTCCATAGTGTGTTACAGACTTTAATCTTGAGCTGCTGTTGTCCCGCTGTAGCTGAAGTGCAAAATGACTTTTTACATGTTACTCAGGCTGCATCTTGTGGTTTCTACCATCCTGAATTTGGAATCAGGAGCAGTTTTACCCTACAATAAAAAGAGAGAGGAGTTACCGACTGCTTACTACTGATCTTTTTTTATAATTCAGTTTTAACAAATGTCCTGTTCTTCCTTGTCTAGAAACTAGCGCAAAGTGGGATTCCCATGAAGTTACCAAGCTTTGAAACTTGTTTGAAACAGGTTGACCCCTCCTGATCCTGTTCCACACAGTTCCTGCAGGTGGCGCTACTGAGAAGGCTGTGTCCGGCAGGAGCTACTTTTTTTTTTTTTTTTGTTGTACTCCCCAAATGTACAGTTTCCAATTATGCCCCCTCCCACATCAGCAACTCCCCACTCAGCTCTGGGGAACTGATTGAAGATTCAGACACTGTCCTCGGATCCCAAGACCGAGCCAGCTCCCTCCTTCACACCCAGAACTTGAGAAAAGACTTAGTGTAGCACACATTGAAACCTTCCTGAAGGACACAGAGACTGGCAATCAATGAGTTATGGGCAGGCATTCCTGCAGAATATTGAAACACCTTGCACATGTGCCGAGTCGAACATAGTGCGATTACCTTTGAGGTGCATCCAGCAGACTTCAGAGTCATGTTAAAGTTATTCCTCCGTCTGCAGAGCATGGTGAGCCATTTTCTGTATTCTCCTCTCACCTGGAAATGAATAGTAGATGCTCTCAATAATGTGTGAGCAAAAGAATGCCCTTACCAAATTCTATAAGCAGTTCTGTACATGCATATAAAATGTAACTCTAACATGTATACATACATAGACAGCTGCCTCCATGTATCCACATACATACAGACAGCTGCCTCAATTTATCCCCAGATAGGGAATTCTTTTTCTCAAGTTATTTCTCAGACAATTGAATAAGAAGTTCTGTAGATATATATCGTATTAAGGTACAGAGTGAGCCTCAGAGTACAGCATGCCTCCTCTCGCTGACTGAGCTGCAAAGCAGCAATGGAGAATTTAATGAAAAACCTTGAATCAGCAGCACTTTATTATTTCTGCCAGAAAAAAAACAGGTGAAAACCCTAAACAAGGGTGCAGCTACACACCAAGGGAAGCAATCGGATTCATGTCTTATTTGTGTATGCTGTGTTTTTTTTTTATTTATTTATTCAAATGTTTATTTAAATGAGGCCAGTGTTGTGTGTTGTTGTCGTCTCCGTATGATTACATGTCAGATCAAAATGGGTAGTTTACAATAAAAAGCCAAAGTTCTATTCTCCACTTAGATCAATCAGTTTTAAGGAAAATGTATCATTTGGTTGCTGTCTGATTTATACTTTAAAAATGCATCCTTTGCTGTAATGTTAGCGAGTGTATCTGACACAAAAAATAAATACATAAATAACGTTATACAATATTGCGACAAATAAATGACTTTGAAGGAATGTTAAATATGGGTTTATGGTTTTATCGTTAACAGGGTAAGAAAAACCTGTACTTTTGTCAGACCTGTATCAAGTGTTCAATTTGAAGTTGTTCTAAATATATTTAAATGAATGATGGTATTCTATGCAAGTGATACTGTTATTGTAATCAATACCAGCAACTGGATCATTGCACCATCATTTCAATAACAAGGAACAAAGATCGGATGAAAGAGCACGCACAAAAACATTAGATTTAGCTAACTACAGTGCAGTCTGTTTATAAGAATCACTGATATAAGAATCATCCACATGTAGTGATCAATATCACTGGGATAAAATCATTCCTATACTAACCAATGTAAAATAATCTGCTTGTAAGAATCAAGCAATCCGCTTCTAAGAATCATTTTGGGGGAAACTGTCTACATATAATACGGTACTTGATCAAGTGCAATGACGTGTACAGCCAATAAAGTTGTGTTTGAATTTTAATTTGATCACATCTCACCTGATTAGGCACACAGTACACAGTGCATTTAAAGTATATCTGTGAGTCGACATGGCAGGAAAAAGAAAGACACTTTCTGTGGACGAAAAACGGCATCGCTGGAGTCCTACGATACAATTCTGAAGACGAGCCAAAGAGATGCAGCTCAGAGATTGGGCAATCCACAGTCGACACTGTAAGATTCTCAAAGACAGGGAGAGCATCATACAAAATGAAGGAGCCAGAAAAAGAATGCGGTTAGGCAAGGCACCTATGATCGAGGTGGTGCTTGTGAAGTGGATCACAAATGCCAGAGAGAGAAATTCATCTGCTCCATGGCTGGTAATAAAAAGGACCATTTCGTCATCGGGGAAATGTCAAAACCCACAGCATTTTAAAAATGAGACCACTTCCAGTCCGCTACTTTGCCAATGCATCTGCCTGGATGACGGGCTATCTATTCAGCAAGTAGCTGAAGGACTGGCATCGAAAGTTGGGTCTGGAAAGGAGAAAGATTTTGCTGCTTGTGGACACCTGCACAGCCTACATGACGAAAGATATGGCATCGAGGAACCTCCAACTTGAATTCCTCCCAAAGAACACATCTTTGATCCTTCAGCCATGTGATCAGCTAATTATCAAAACTGCCCAGGCATACATTCGCGAGCAAATGGCTCGCACGGTGTTGCACCACATTGACGATGAGAACAACAAAGCTACTGCTGTGGAAATTGCCAGGAAGATCAGTCTTTCAGAAGCCATTCTAATGCTTGCAAACGCCTGGTCTGACGTCAGTGGTTCAACAATCTGGAATTGCTGGAATAAAGGGGGTGTGGTCATAGCACCCATGGAGGAAGCAATTGTTGCTGAGCCACCAAGAGAACTCGATACCCACGAATTTGAAGGCTGGATAGACATCGATGACGATGCTTTTGTGACGCAACCCATCTCTGATGAGAACATTGTGACTGAGATCGGGGACCAATTTGAACTGCATCCTGAAAATGACGCAGAGGCAGACTCTGACGATGACAAGGCAATTATCCAATCCTTGACCCAAATGAAGGATGCAATGAAAACGTTGAGGAATAGCCTACTGGACAGGGGCTTCAGTTATTTAAACCTCTTCCACAGCCTGGAAAAGGAGGTTAACACAATTGTGGCCACAGCCAGATGCTTAAATGCAGTGGTAGTCCTGACAATAAATTACTCTACCGTAATGTCATTTTAATTCAAAGCCCATTACACGTAACACCACAGGACAGTTAAACTAAACGATCGCTTCTCAAGTATACTGTAGTAAAATAGGATTCTGCTGCCTTGAGTAAACATGATCGTGATCAAATAACAAACTGCTTACCCATGAGGTATTGTCCTCAGTGATTGAGCACCAGTGACATTTGTATACTGTATTTAAAATGCTGACGTGCGGAGGCGCTTTTGCTAAGTGTAATGTGATGTGGCCGAGGGCAGTGTAAATGATCAGGTTGAAGTCTTGATTTACACGACCGACTACTTATTTGGACAGTATAGTACTCTAACAAACAGATCTCTTACTCGCTCTTTTTTTTTGTTTTGTTTTTTTGTTTGTTCTTTTCTTTCACTTCTGCTTCCACAACGCACGCATGCTTCCACTTAATCCATCACAAAGCTATCGGCTGAGACCTTCTTATCGAGCTGACATTAACTTTAACAAGCAGTTAACCAATTCACCATTATCCTTAATTTGTAAAGGAAACAACTATGGATTTTCTGGAGGCGTGCATACATGCGGGAACTCATGGCATCTAGTAGCCAACCCACTACACTGCAGGGGAACAAAGCTCTTCTGATTTCCTAACTGGCATACTGATTCTGCAGCACTAATCATACCAGCCTGCTTTTAAGAATCAACCGCTTATAAGAATCAAATCCTCTGGGACGGATGTGAGTCTTATAAATCTCCTCTGATACTCTGTCTTGTTCTAAATGTACGCTTCCCATGTTCATCAGTGTTGTGTGGTTGTTTGGTCTCCCTTGTTGGGAAAGCTCACAGTACAGTTTGGAGAGGTGCTCTTTAATTTGAATTGTCACCAAGCACTCTGTAGTGTAAGGATGCAGAGGGGAGGTATAATCAAACCTCCAAGTGCCTACTTTACCTCTCTGTTCAGCAAGCAGTGCACAATGAAGATAAAGGACCCCTGCTGAGAGTTGAAGATGACGAACAACAATCTGAACATTATGTCTTGCACAGTAAACCCCAGGACCCAGCTACAGCCCATGATCAAAAACTGTGCCAGGGATTTAAAAACCAGCAACCTGGAAAACAAAAAAGGAAACTTCTTTAAGCCGAAATGTTCGTGTACATAAGATAACATCCAAAACACACGCAACATTGAGAATAAGCATTATCCTGAATTCGTATATGTGTTTGTGTGAACTTGGGACACTGTGAAGTACAAACATACTGTGTTTGCAGAATGTGATCTGCATGCAACCAAAGATTATAAACAAGCTAGGAAACAAGGATATTTTTTTAAAATATTTGATAATGTGGCTTCTTGGGAGCTTCAGGTGTAGCAATCAGTATTGTAAATGGGGTCTAATGAGAGCATTACTGTACAGGTTATTATCTAACCTTTCATAGACTTGTGGCTGTAACATTCTGTTTTATAAATAACAAAGGAAATGGTCATAAGTTTTTGCGATCTGCATTGAATCTGGACCCACCTAATATCTTTAACTTTGGATACGTCTGCATTCAACACAGACAGTCTCCCTTTCAGAGTCCAAAGAATTGCAATAAACAGAAAGATGTTAACCTGCAACATACAGATTTATGGTGTGAAAAAAGGGTTCATTTGAAAGGTTTTGTTCATTGCTTTTTTTGGATGGATATTTAAAAAGTTGTACATTTTCTATAAAGAAAACATTAATAGTCCTACTGGTTTTCTTTGTCCTGCTTGAATTAAGTTGAATTAAGCAATTTTAAACAAGTCTCAGTAAACCATACGTCTATCAGTAGTTTTAAAAAAGTCAATCACTGAGACCTACAGCATTTCTAAAAATGGAATAGACACACTTAGGGGCTGACAGGTTCTTTCATATGTTCTACGGTTTCTGATACTCAAACCTATTCTAATAATGTCTTATCCAATTGCAATTAAACTTGGTTAAGGGAGTTCTGATTTACTGTAAAAAAAAAAAAAAAAAAAAAAAACTTATTAAATAATCAACTTACTGCGATTATGAAATATATGGGGCCATGAAAACTCCATTGAAAATCCAGTTTATTCTTCAGCCAGCATCTGGAATAAAAAACGCTGATGTGAAAATGAACAGCATCAGGATCCTGTTCTCCTCCAACTCAAGACGTCCAAGTTACGACAAACAAAAGCGCACCGGTATGTTAAGTGATCGTCTGTGTTAAACAAAATCTATACCATTGACTATAGGATAGGTTGCCAGTCAATACAAATTGTTAGCTGTTGGTACAGTATTGAAATGAGGGTTGCATCTGCTATATTTAGTAAATTGTGTTTTGTAAGAGTTGTGTGGGATGTTTTTATCATGATCTGTGCTTGCAGATTAATATTTGAATTGTCTAATGATGACATAACATGATGTGCATTTAGTGAAAGAATCAATATTTCTAATTCTACAACCTTGTATAACAAAGGTGGGGGTTGGGTGATCATTTTTGAAAGTTTTTAAATTGGCATACCAAATCCATGTACCTCCGGTATATGGGGAAAGAATTTTACCCATACAAAATTTATGTACGTTTTTGAAAACAAAAAGGAACACAGTCTTACATTTTTGTATCCCCATATCCACCTGGAACTAATCCAGCAGCCACAGCCACGATGACAGCAGGAGGGCCATACCCAGCTAGCAGCAGGTACCTCCTTCGTAGCGCCTGTGTCTTGCTCTGCCCCACCTCCCTCAGTTTTCTCACCAGCAGGTAGAGATGCACTCCCTCCAGGCACATCCAGGCAAAACTGGCCATGAAGAGGTAATGCAGGAGTCCAGCTATGACTGCACACAAGATCTGAAAGGGGTCAGGACAACACTGAAGAATAACTGCTGGACCTGAACCACAAGCATTCTGCCTGGACTAAAGGAACCCAGCTCGTAAACCAGCTGCACCACAGGGATTCTACCAGAACTACAAGGAACCCAGCTCCTAAACCAGCTGCACCACCGGGACTCTACAGGAACTACAGGAACCCAGCTCCTAAACCAGCTGCACCACAGGGATTCTACCAGAACTACAGGAACCCAGCTCCTAAACCAGCTGCACCACCGGGACTCTACAGGAACTACAAGAACCCAGCTCCTAAACCAGCTGCACCACAGGGATTCTACCAGAACTACAGGAACCCAGCTCCTAAACCAGCTGCACCACCGGGACTCTACAGGAACTACAAGAACCCAGCTCTGTCGTGTAGCTGTTTCAGGAACCTCTGCTTATTGACGTGGAACTCCCTTCCTGTTGGGTCTTATTGTACCACAATTAATTGTATCAGATATGTACAAGGCACTAAACAGGGGCATTCCTGTGCAGAATTCTACATACACATAGTAGCCAAGATTTAAGAGGGGAAAATCAAGATCTCACACCATTTTGTTGGTGGTCTGCAAGCATGGGGGGCAGCCAGGCTGAGTCAATCTGAGAATCCTCCCCTGTGACACTCTGAACCGTTGAGTGTACCCAGTGGAACTCTCACAGTTTGTACAGTTTAGTCCCATGCCGGCACTGTTGTGTACTGCTTAAAGAGAAGCCTCTTTGGAACAGCAGATGGGACTCATTCACAGATCTATTTTGGCCAGTTGTAGATATCTCTTCATATTTATGCTTCCGATGGTCTAGAAGTAGCCTGTCGCTGAGGATGGTCCCTCGGCAGAGCCTTAGCATTGTTGTTTTAATGCAAAAACCTTAATATTAACTGGAATCTGTCTTGGCTCTTTGGGGAGGGGTGGGGTAAGGGGGGCAGCACAGATTGGGTTGGTGGACCAAAATAAATCAAGTGTAGATGTATCCCCAAAATTCAACAAATGTCATCAGTGATGACCAACTGGAAAAGGTTAATTGGGGTAAACCCAGTTGTGTTCACACTGCTTCCCGGTGTGCCATAAAAAGAGATATTTGACAGTGGATGATGTGAGGGGGGCTCTAGTGGTAGAATGGTTGAAATCTCCCTCCCCCTCAGTCCAGGCCCCCCTACTGTACTGGGTTCAGGCAGGGGCTCAGGCTCAGTTTCAGTCGGCTCCTCTTCCTCACCACTGCTGATCTCCTCGCTGGAGGAAGTGTCACTCGGCTCATATTCACTGCCAGTCATCTGGCACAAAATCACTCCATTAGGAGGTTACAACAGCCTCTGCACCTTCTTGCCATTTTCTCCCCAAAATAACATCAACTGCCCAGTACAAATACAATGATTAATAAAAAGAGTGCAATAATAAAATTAGATCCTATTCAATTACTTGTGTTGTGAGGGGTACAGTAACACAATAACAAAAGCAAGCGAATCATTTTTTTATTTCATCAGAAACAAAAAATCAATATATACATATCTGTAATATTTTTTGGGAAGAGGAAATATAAATAAATTGAATCAATTTTATTTCATATCAGATATATGGGCAGAACTGACAGATATAAATGTTGCTGCCTTTTTTTGAGTCAACTGCATGTTATTAGGTTACTATATATGACAAAATGTTACATGAGCAGAATCTAAAATACATATCTCATTGTTGTCTGTTCTGTAGTGAGAAATGTAAAGATTTGTGTTGCTGTTGAGTGCTTAACTAGAAGGAAGGGGCAATTTGTTAGAGTTTTTAGAAACTATTAATTGCTGCAATAGTAAGCACGGTAAAATCGTTATCAGTGTATTAAAAAAAGAAAAAAAAAAGTACATTTAGTGTAATAGCTATGGTTACAATAAGCAGAAATGCCCTTAGAGAATTATACAGAACTATATTGGGACAATATGATATGAATGATCCCATTAAGTAATTTCAGCATTCTTTGTATATTTGGGCAATCCTATCCCATGACATACCTTGTGCTGTACTTGGGACGCTCCAGTTAAGAAGAGAAGGTGAGCCAGGAAGAGACTGATGCTCAAATGCAGTTGAATGGTGCTGCTGGCTCTCTGAATGCACTTTGTACAGATGAATGTTGTAATTGCAAGGGCAAGACACAGCAAGGCCTCCCCCACTGCAATGTAGTTGATCAGGTGGAGCAGCTGGCCTTCCTCATACTGCAAAATAAATACATCTCAGAGACCTGGTGACAGGTGGTGTGGGTTCAGCTCAGTTTATAATGCATTTGAGTTCAGCATGCCTGGCTAACTGTTTTCAGGAAATGCAAAGACGACAATAGGTAAAATGCAAGACTTAAGGGATTACATTCATTAATTAATCAATTCATTCATGATCAATTATATTTCCCAACTATAAATGAATGAAAACAGTCGTCAAACACAAAAGGGACTTTTTTGGGGGGTGAAACTATTTAAAAACTGTAAAAGAGTTTTGTTGTTCACAGGTCCTGGAAGTGGACAGCAAAATCCCCATTAAAAAATAAAGCAACAGCATCTTATCAACAGTAAATTCACAAACACAAATATAAACTACAAAATGAACTATTGTATTGAACACTGAAACTCAACAAGGACACATTGTTGCTTCTTTTATGAAATTCACAAAAGATGGGAAAATGATCACAGCTTTGAATAGTGTAGTGAAGCAGGTAATAAACAGAATGGTGAGAAGGATGTGGTTATCAGTTAAAGGGAGGTATCGCAGGGACGTCAAAGGGTTCTGAGATGGGTGCATCTGTACCTCACTGCCACTGACGAAGGGTTACACTATGCAATAAATAAAAAATACTATTCAGCTCTGCATGCATGTGACAAAGAGCTTAAATCAAAATGGAAACAAGCCCTACCCTTGTTTAACAAATCCTGTTGTGGTTAGCAGTGTTTAAAATGTAGAACAATATCAGATAGCACGCAATAGTGATAGTGCTGCACCCAACAAGTTAACTACAAGAGAGGCAAATGGTCCATTTAATGAGATAGCCTTTTAGATTATCTAGATACATCACTATATGCTCTTACAATGTGTCTCCCATATTGAACCATATCGTTCCTTTTGGATTCACCTGGCAGTGTTTGGGTTTTATGTAGAACCATTCTCGTATGCATATACTACTATAGGCTCTGTTAAAAAAAAATGAAAGACCTAGCTAGAGCACTGCTCAGCATTGTGCAATAAAATCATTGAGACAAGATCCTGGACCACAACGGACTGGAGGATCCACAATTGAGAATCACTGCATTATAGCATAAGACCTTGATACAGCTTCTTTCAGTATGCGTACAGACCTAGTCAGAGAAAGAATCGATCAGCTCATATTAGGCTGACATATATTTGCACATAACCCTAATTAAACACACATACTTTTCATTATTCTCTTGAATGCCTTCTGCCCTGGATTGTTCTTAAAAACAGTCCCTGATGCCTCTTCTACCCAGGTTAGCAAATCAGCACATAAAATAAAAATCACAATCTGATATAGTAAGGTATAACCAATTTGGAAATGTCTGAAATATTGTAGCGTGCACGGGGAAGGCAGCAGCAGGGCTGGTAGGTGACGTAATCACACATGCAGACCTGATATATGCTCCTTGCAAAGGAACCAGCTCTTTTGCTTTAGTGTGAGAGGTCCCGGGTTCGCACCCCCCCTCCGTCTGTGTGTGGACTGCCTAGCCCTGTGTGATGCGCCTGCCTGTGTTAACCGAGATCGCTACAACATTTACAATCCCGTGAATATTTTGTGAGTGTATTTTACAATCCCGGACCGGTTTCATTAAATGAAGTACCTGCTCCCTTTGCATTATGACAGCAAAGGTGGAGAGATGAGCACAGCTGCAGACTGTGTAAGTTTCATTAAACTGCACCGTCTTACAGCCATCCTGGGACCACCATTTCTCATCTTTCAAATAGACACAGATCAGCTTGTCACCTTTTCTTGTTTCCTAAAAATAAGCAAACAAGTAAACAAATAAATAAATAAATAAAATAAAAAATGGATATCTTGTTACATCTATAGTTGAGTAAGGATAGGAGAAGGGATTGTTAAAATGCCTCAAATTCTTACGCTGTCATGAGAAAAATTACAAACTAATGGCATATTACAAAAAAAATTAAAATAATAATAATAACAATAATAATAGCAAAAATAATCTGGTCTTTAAAAAAGCAGTTTTAAATCTAATTGCAGTTAAAAAATTAAGTGAAAACACTATAAAAATGACTGTTTGCTTTTTAATTTCCCATGTTGGCTTTATTGAGTTATTTATTTTTTTATTGAACATTTTTATAAATAATATGCTAGAATAGAGATTATGTGGTTTGAGGGGTGGTTTTATAGTTCCATGTCGTGTCGGCTTCTTTCAGTCTCAAATGAAGGGGCTACTATTTTCAATGATTTATTTATTATATTTATTAATGTGCCCCAAACAATCCATTTATGTAACTAGTACTGAAGCAAGTTACTGTATCAGCTTTACATGCACACTGAGAAAGTTAGAATTCATGCTCACATTATTTGCACCAATTCATGCTCATGTTATTTGCATCATGTTCACCCAGTTTCACATTGCAAATAAAATTAAAAGGTACATTTTTAACTAAGCAAACACAGAAATTCTGTGCAAGTTTATCATATTCCAACTTACATCTTTGTTTTTGAAAATGAACTTCACAGACTCGAGGTTCGCTGTGTTTTCTAAAACAGCAGAGATGACTCTTGAGTTTATTTGGATCATTCCTGACTCCTCCCCAGGTCCCCTCTGGTAAAATGTTTGGTCTAAAATCAACTCCATCCCAATATAAGAGATTAAGCCAGCTGCTGCAAAACCTGGGGAAGAAATAAACCAGACACAACTGAGTCTAACACCAAGGCTACACAATAGAAGCAGGCTGGGCTCAGTGGAGAAACTCTTAACACCGTGTTCAGACTTTGAGAGCTTTTTTGAGAGTAGAAAGTGGAGATACAAGAAAGTGTCATCACTTACATTTTTAACTTGTATGAAGAGAACCATTCTGTAGCATAGTGAAACATTCGTACCATTTGTCTATTCACATGTATAAATTACTTTTGTAATGATAGAGTATCGCTGGGGTTTACAAATGCAAATTCTTCTTTTGGCCAGGTGTCATTCATTTGATTTGTTTTCCAGTTTCTGTCTTCCCTTTGTTTCCCATCACATCCTATATTTTTTAAGTTCTGTTTGTATTTATTTATTATTTTTGGTCAGTGCAAACTCAAAAACAGTCAATCTGTTTTAATTAAGAATTGAAGAACAATGGGGTGCATGTTATTACAAATCTGACAGGAATAGTAAGACCATAAATTGAGTCCTTCAAATTGGTTTTGCTCTCTGCAGATCACAGATAATGCAATGAATGTTATTTCAGTCGAGGTACCCCTGCCCTTAAATTACGTTGCAGTTAAGTGGAGAGGCTGACCGTAGGAAAGCCATGGGCAGAGAATAGGATAGCTGCCCTCCCCATTAGACAAAGCCAAAAGAAAGCAGGTGGGGGCGTGGAAGGAGGAGGCTAACTCTGGCGTACACGGGGGACATAATGGATTGAGGAAAGATATAAATCCTTTCCTTGACGATCAAAGCACGCACAGGCACACACACAAAAGCAAGGCAGTCCAAACAGCAGCAGCATGGGAGAAGTGCAGAGCAGTTTACAAGCAGGTTGACAGCTGCAGAAACTAAACCCAGCAGAGCTAAACCAAGTGTGTGTAAAGTGAGGAACGAACCAGGACTTGCTTCAACGAGTAAGGATGTTAGAAATGGAGTTGGAGGAAATGAGGCAGCAACAGGATCTTGAGGAGCTGGCACACCCTCAATTCTTGGAAGTTTGCACCCCTAACAGACAGAAAGCCACCAGGAAGATAGAAGAGGGTCAAAACAGTTGGGTTCAGGTAGGCAGAGACAGGGACAAAAAGAAACGTAGTTAAACACAACCACCAGAAATTAAAATGTCAAACAAATTTGAACCACTTCCAAAAGTAGATGATCAAAAGCAACATCAAGAGAATGAAAGGAACAGCATCCAGGACCTTATAAACAGCGCTGGCCAGGCAGCTAAAAAGAAGGGAGGTCATGATAGTCAGTGACTCCATATTGAGAAACACAACAAGTTTAGTGCGCAGTCTGGACCCCCCCTTACTGCTACAGTGTGCTGCCTTCCAGGAGCCTTTGTCACACACATCACTGAGTACGAGGACAGGCTCCTAGAAAGAACAGGAGACAACCCGGTAGTAGTCGTCCACATCGGTACAAACAACATTGGAAGAGACAGACCAAAATCCCTGCAAAACAAAATCAGAGCTAGGGAGGAAATTAAAAGACAAGATCAAAACTGTGGTATTTTCTGGGATACTGCCCGCACCTTCCAAAGGACCATATGGACAGCTGGAAATAAATAATCTAAAAGCATGGCTGAAGACGTGATGCACACACGAAGGCTTTACCTTCCTTGCACACTGGACCACATTCTACAACAAGGACTATCTATATAGACGGGACGGACTGCACTTAAACAGAAAGGGAACCAATCTACTCAGAGAAAAGATCCTGGAGGAGGTTCAGAAGCATTTAAACGGGGGGGGGGGGGGGGGGGGGGGGGAATTAACAAAAAAAAAAAACTGAAGGGAGACTACATCAAAATAAGGGCAACAACTCAGGTAAAACAGCCATTAAATGTATTTATCTAAATGCTAGAAGTCTCAAAAACAAAACGTTAGAACTTGAAGCTACTGCACTAACAAGTAACTACGATGCGATAGGTGTTACAGGAACTTGGTTATCCAGGAGTGATGGAGACGAGTATAATAATAGTGGGTATACACTGCAGGGAGGTGGGAAGTGGGGGTGCTGCCGCACCCACACATGCCGAAGGAGGGATGCGATGTTCATTGTTCCAACCTATCACTGTTAGCATCAGCACCAAGCACTGTGATGCGAGAGGCAGCGTTTACTTACAAATGTGTCCTGACCTTTCGCTATGATAACTGTGTGTTTAACAATGTGGGATGGCAACACATTAAAAATGAATCTCTGTAACTTCCAGAAGCACATTTAAACAGTCGAGAATAAACGATATTTAACTGTTAACATGTGTCAATATATTTCTCAATAAACAAATCATAACCTTGCTGTGTTTCTTTTTACTAGTAGTAAGAACCAGTCCACGTTCTGTATGCCACTTATTTTAATTTAATTAAACCAAAGAAACCATGCTCTGAACTGTACTGTTAGTGGTGCTGTCTTCTCTGTCATGTTTTTTTAAAATGTATTTGTTGATTGTTACATTTTCAGTTGAATATTTTGTAATTAGCCTGAATTTAAAATGTAAAAAAGAAATGCAAGACATACATATAAGGAAGGCAGAGAGGGGTGCAAGACGTACATATAAGGAAGGCAGAGAGGGGTGCAAGACGTACATATAAGGAAGGCAGAGAGGGGTGCAAGACGTACATATAAGGAAGGCAGAGAGGGGTGCAAGACGTACATATAAGGAAGGCAGAGAGGGGTGCAAGACGTTTATAAAGGAGGGAGCGGGTGCAACTACTAAGAGATAAAACAAGTCAAATAAAAACAAAATCGAAAGGAATCAATTTACATCAACGTTGACTTCAGCCTTTCTTTCACTCTAAAGAATTGCTAACAGGTTTATTGCTCTGTATCCCCACATTTAAATTTAAATAGCGCTCCTTTTAATGCAAACATCAGATATTTAACAAGCTGTGTGCATCCAGACAGGATATCTGTATTTTATGAAATCAGCAGTGTGTCGTGAATGACTACATCCTCCTCACAGTGAGAGGAAAGCCACGAGTTTTCATTAAGGAATGCAGAGCTACAAAATATTTCAGCTCGATTTAATCCAGCCCATGGTTAAACGATGCTAATTCTTTATAGACAGGTAGCGAGAACATAAATAAATGTAAACATTTACCAACCCTATATTAATAAGTAACAGCTGCCACCAAATGTAACTGCCGCTAAAGTTGTAACTTTGTTTCCCAATGCGTTTCCCGATTAGCATGGGAGTCTGTAACATGTTTTCAAGTCTGATCTGTGTTAAGTTAGAGACCAGCACAATTTGCAGCGTGTGAATAGACCTATTAAACGTGTTGAATAGAATGAAAACATTTTAGTACTGAAGATTAATGTATTTTATTTGTATTTATTTTAAAAAGACATCTAAGGACAGTACATCTGATTTGCAATGTAGTTAATATGCTGTCTTGTTGCTTTGAATCTTACGTAAATATTTTGTATTTTGTTTGTGCCTCTGTGTCTTATACTTTATGAAACTCACTTGGTCTGTGCATATGTTGATGGTGAAATGCATACAAAATGACAATGTTGTATATATTTAAACATTGCCCGAAGGTGCCCCCCCCCCCCCTTTCATTTTCAGCACCCCTGGTTTGAAATTTGTTCCCGCATCTCTGATACACTTTATAGGAAAGACAAGCAGGACAGAAGAGACGGAGGGGTAGCGCTATACATAAGAAACAGTCTTGAAGCCCAGGTACTAAATCTGGAAGAAACAACGTAGAATCCATATAGGTCAGAATAATGGACACAAATTCAAGAGGGCATAATAATAGGGACATGCTATAGACAGCCAAATTCAGATACTGAGCAAAATAACTTATTATACAATGATATTAGAAATGCATGTAGTAAAAGAGAAGTCATACTAATGGGGGATTTCAACTTCTCCCATTTAAAATGGGAAAACCCAATGGGGAGCATGACAGCCGAAATTGAAATGGTAGAAATGACAAATGACCGCTTCCTAACGAAATTTGTCAAGGCACCGACTAAAGGGGAGGCATGCCTTGATTTAGTTTTTTCAAATAACAAAGACAGAATAGCTAAAACAGAGGTCTGAGGACCATTGGCAAACTCAGATCACAACATGGTCTTATTTGAAGTGTTTTTTAAAATATTTTCCAAAAAATGTAGTACTAGAGATGCAAAACAAATGCATCCCAAAAGTAGACAAATCAAAAACTAAAACAAAATGGCCAAAATGGTTTAACAGATCAATTAAAAAATATATTCAGTGAACAAAGACACTTTACAGAGTGTTTTAAAGGGACCAAGAACAAAGTACACAGAAAGAGCCTGTCAAAAAGGAAGTTAGAAAGGACAAGCGAGAGATATAAATGTTTCATGCCGTGGTTCACGACACCCAAGCAGATTTGTGTGGATTGGTCCTCAGGGGGTCAGTCTTGTTTTGGTCCTTAGGGGGTCAAGTCTTGTTTTGGTCCTCAGAGGGTCAGTCTTGTTTTGGTCCTCAGAGAGTCAGTCTTGTTTTGGTTCTCAGTGGTCCTCAAAAAAGACTGACATTATTGGAAATGTATCTGTCTAATTAACCTCCTTATTGCACTCTTTCAAAAAGCGAATCTGGTTGAGGCTATTCCGTCCTGTTGCAGAAGGTCTGTGGTTCTTGAGTGAAACAAAGGATATCCATGATGCTTTTTGGTCCATGGTAAGCTTGAACTGGTCTACAGTTCTGTTCTGTTGCATTCTACTGGAAACTTACCGTGGTTCTGTGTGAAAGGGTTAAAGACTTCCTCTGTGAATAGAAGCTTAAAAGTGAACAGGAAAAAAAGTCTATTATCATGAAAAGCATCTTCAAATATCAGCTCAAAATTGCTGTTTTTCTAAATTGATAGGAAATCCTGGTTCCCTAGTCAGATTTCAAGAACAGTGCCACAGAAAAGAACTGCAGACAATGAAAGACCATAGAAATATATGGTTTAAAGAAATGTCTTTGTCAATGTAGGTGTAGGAATAATAATAATAATAATAATAATAATAATAATAATAATAATAATAATAATAATAATAATAATATCTAATTTTATAAGCGCCTTTCATAGTTGAAGGGTTAAATTCTTATTATTCCTAATATTCTTTAACTCTCTCATGTCATTCTCAAACTTTTTCCCTAGAACTTTGCCGTTGGCATAGTAATGGCCTTCAGTGAATCTTTCTATGCTGTTCTCAGCAGCAGCATGGGGCTTCTTTCTTTCTAAATGTCTGGCTCTCTTGCAGGTGGAGTCTCTCCCACCGGTAGCTGGAAGGATAAGGTGTTCCTCCTTTCCTGGTGCAACACTTGTTTCTCAAGGACACAGATGGCATAGGGAGGATGATCTAAGGATGGCTCCTCAGTAGATGGAAGAATTCCAGACCTGAACAACTCAGATCTTTGTCTATCACCTGTCACTGTCTTACTGTTTTGCCCCTGGGAGGAGCACCACTGTAACTTGTAGTTTATTGGCTTGTGTGCTCAGGTTGTCTTGCTGCTAGAACCTATCCAGGGGCTCTGGAACTCCCACCCCATCGCTTCACTCCTCCTGTGGGGCCTAGTAATGCTTATGTCTTCCGCTTTTTCTTCAGTCTATCGAGCCTAGCAAGCAGACGTAGCCTCCATACTGCAGTGTGTAATAAAGAAAGACCGATCTGCGTGAATATACCCAAAGACGACTTCTGAGTTTTGTTCCTTCAATAGTGGAGCACCATCACAAAGAGCTTTTCAGAGGCTGTGAACTGTGTAGAAACTGTGACAGTTTCTTGTCTTAATCAATTTCAAGAACCCACTTCCAATTACCTTGTTCTTCAGTCAGGGGCTTCAGGTTAACTTCCATTGTGGTTTCGTGTGCTTTCAATGTAGACCCATTCTGCAGTGTTATTGCTAAAAGGGAAACAGACCAAGCTGTAAGCATGAACTCACTGGAAGTCCTCAGCACAACCTACCCTCTAAAGCAGCATTGACCAACACTTCAATATCCTTTGTCTTACCTCTATTAGCTTGACCTGTCCTCTAAAGCAACATTGACCAACACTTCAATATCCTTTGTCTTACCTCTATTAGCTTGACCTGCCCTCTAAAGCAGCATTGACCAACACTTCAATATCCATTACCTCTATTAGCTTGATTAACATTGTTCCGGGTCCCCTTGCATTATGCCGAGAAGCTTCTGGTTCTTCACCTGTTCAACTCAGAGTATACAGAGATTTGAAATAAAATGCTACAGATGCTGTATCATGGTATCTTTGCTGTAGGTCTGATTACAGCTGGACCTTTGGAGTGAGTTTGATCTACAACACATGAAGTGAGGAGGAAGAAGCAGCAACCTGCCACATCCTAGCACTTTCTTTGAGATATCTGCCTATTCCAAACTGAAGTAGTAAATACCAGCAAAGAACCAAAAGATTTTCAACAGAAGGGGAGCAGTGATCACAAGAGATTAAAACCTTGGTCAGCAGTCCCTTTAATAGAGAAAGTTCGTGGCCAACAGTGTGAACATGTGTATAAATCATCATGGTCCTATTGAAAAGAAGTTGAATCATCACTAATAACCATGAGCCACTTAGGAATTGCACAAGAGTGAAGAGAAAGCGATACAACAAGGGAAATAAATTTAAAGGTAAAAATGAGCGGTTACCCTCAACGTTAAAGTGAAATATAGGAGAGGTGGATAGAGGTGGATTATAGGAGATGATGTTCTGTTGCAATGGCATTATTCTGTTTAGATCCGTGTGGGTCATTAAATGGGCTATAAGCAGCCGCTGTCATTCTTATAGTGTTTGTCTGCTATGGAACTGAGATTGTTGCAAGCGGTTTGACTTTGTGATCATGCAGATTAAAGTGTAACAAAGGCTGGCCTGGTGTAAAAATAATCAAAAGTCCTATCTGTGTCTCACCAGTCTAGTAACCACTGATTTCCTTGTTTCAGAAATGTACCGAGCTGTGCTTTTCTTACAATAAATGGTTTAGCAGTCAGACTCCCCAGTTTGTATTTACAGTGGCTCTCAAAAGTATTCACCTCACCTTGGACCTTTCCACATTTTATTACGTTACAACATGGAATCAAAATGGATTTAATTAGGAGTTTTTGCCACTGATCAACACAAAAAAGTCCACAATGTCAACATGAAAAAGAAAATCTACAAATTGTTCTAAATTAATTACAAATATAAAACAGAAAATAATTGATTGCATAAATATTCATCCCCTTGAGTCAATATTTAGTAGAGGCACCTTTGGCAGCAATTACAGTGATGAGTCTATTTGGATAAGTCTCTACCAGCTTTGGACATCTTGTCACTGCAATTTTTGCCTGTTCTGCAAAATTGCTCAAGCTCCGTCAAGTTGGATGGGCACCTTTGGTGAACAGCAATTTTCAACTCTTACACATATTCTCAATTGGATTGAGGTCCGGGCTTTGACTGGGCCACTCCAGGACATTGACTTTTTTGTTTTTAAGCCACTCCAGTGTGGCTTTGGCTGTATGTTTGGGGTCATTGTGCTGCTGGAAGATGAATCTTCTATCAAGTCCCAGGTCTCTTGCAGACTTCAGCATGTTTTCCTCCAGGATTTGTCTGTGCTTTGCTGCATCCATTTTGCCCTCTATCTTCACAAGCTTTCCAGGCCTTGACGCAGAGAAGCATCCCCATAGCATAATGCTGCCACAACCATGCTTTACTGAAGGGATGGTGTTCTCAGGATGATGTGTGGTGTTAGGCTTGTGCCAAACATAGTGCTTAGCGTTGAGGCCAAAAAGCTCTATTCTGGTCTCATCAGACCATAGAATCTTCTTCCACTTGGTCTCAGAGTCTCCCACATGCCTTCTGGCAAACTCTAGCCAAGATCTGATGTGAATTTTATTCAACAATGGTTTTCTTTTTTCCACTCTCCCATAAAGGCCAGTTTTGTGAAGCACCCAGGCTATTGTTGCCATATGCACAGTGTCTCCCAGCTCAGCCATGGAAGACTAACTCCTTTAGAGTTGCCATAGGCCTCTTGGTGGCCTCTCTGACTAGTGCCCTTCTCACCCGGATACTCAGTTTTTGAGGACGGCCTGTTCTAGACAGATTCACGGTTGTGCCATATTCTCTCTATTTCTTAATAATGGACTTTACTGTGCTCCGGGGGATATTCAATGCCTTGGAAATGTTCTTCTATCCTACCCCTGATTGGTGCTTTTGAAGAACCTTATTCCAGATTTGCTTTGAATGTTCCTTCGTCTTCATGATGTAGTTTTTGTTAGGAAATGTACTAACCAACTGTGGGACCTCCCAGAGACAGGTGTATTTAACTGAAATCATGTGAAACACCTTAATTGCACACAGGTGGACTCCATTCAACTAATTATGTGACTTCTAAAGACAATTGCTTGCACCAGAGCTTATTTAGGTGTGTCACAGCAAAGGGGGTGAATACTTATGCAATCAATTATTTTCTGTTTTATATTTGTAATTAATTTCGAACAATTTGTAGATTTTATTTTTCACTTTGACAATATGGACTTTTTTGTGTTGATCAGTGGCAAAAACTCCTAATTAAATCTATTTTGATTCCATGTTGTAACACAATACAATGTGGAAATTGAGAGTCACTGTAAATCCGGTGCTTGTATTTTGGAAGACTGTAGTGATGTTGAAGTATTGGTTAGTGCTACTTTGGATGGCAGGTCAAGCTAATAGAGGTAAGACAATGGATATTGAGGTATTGGTCAATGCTGGTTAGAAGACTGATGTTTTTAATGGTCTCTTTTGCAGTAGCTACGTTTCTTGCTTTTTTTCATGTGTTTGTTGCTGTGTGAAACTTGCCTTTGGTCTCTTTACTGGTCTAGAGTCAGTCTTGAAAGAGCAGCAGCTCATAGCCTGTTTACCGATACTCCACACTGAATTAATAAAACCCCACAATAACAGAAAACCTGCCCTCCTTAAATCTCCAATATGATATTAACACCTGAACGTGTATTAGAAATATAGCTGGACTATTTAATGAAACTGCTGTATCTTGAGAAACAGGGCAAACTGATGGGTCTTGAGAAAAGGGACCCTTTTTCATGCAGACATACTGAACTGTGTGACCAATTAACTAGGTGACCAGGACTAGGTGGCGTCTGGACTGGATTAGGCTGAAAAAGGACAGTTGAATTATGTGCAGATAATTCACAACTGCAACAACAAGTGTTTTGATGCAAGGAAGACAAAAAGCATCCATATCTGAGAGGAAAAGGACATTAAAACATCAAAGGACTGTGAGTTTTAAGAGACGAGATACACAAATGACCTCAAAAAAAGTGGTTACTTAGCAGAGTGAAAAAAAACATTCAAGCAAAGCTAAACATTTTGCGTTCCACATAGATTGCTCAAGAAGGTGCTGTCACTTTACTAAGAGAAGCTGCACCTGAATACGGACCCACGACGAGAAAGCAAGCTGCAAGCTACTGACAACCAAACAAGCAAGATGGGCTGAATGGCCTCCTCTCGTTTGTAAACTTTCTTATCTTCTTAAGTGACTCAACAGATCCTATACAGAGGATTGATTTTGTTGCAGCTGTCTGTTGATTCTAATCTGGGAATGAAGATTTTGTTGCTGAGAGGAGAGCTTTTGTACTGGACACTTCAATAGAACGAGTTTCCAAACTAAAAGTCTAAGCTACAAGGAACTGTTGAGTATAATTCCAGTTGCATTTTCCTTTCATGGAACTAAATTAATTAATTGTAACACATTCACATAGAATTGAACTGTTAGTTGGCACTCTTTGCGTGTGAAATAACTTTTAGTGAAACTTCATGAAGTAACTATAAGTAATCTCCCTCATATTTTCATATGAAGAATTTCTTTAGAAGATTCCTTGCTATATCCTTAATCTATATATCATTAATAAGCTTAAAATGATATATTCTAAGATTGCCTGCACCTTTTCAGTTTAGGCTGTGTGTGTATGTGGTCGTGTAGTGCTAGCTACTAGCTATGTCACAGCCTGCTCATGCTGCCAGTAGCTGCGGCTTGGTGTTTGAGGGTATATAGGTGGTGTCATTTTTCACAGGTATTAGCTGCATGGAAGGCAGAGTCAGAGCTTTTGATTTTGTGCTTAGAGACTAAGATATTTACTTTCTGACTTTTCTGATTTCTGTTAAATATTTGGGTGCTTAATAAAATACTACTACTGATTAAACATTCCTTGTGTCTAGTGTGTGTGTGTGTGTTCACAGTAAATCCTTGATCTGGTAAAACGCCAATTAAATATTTTTAATAAGAGAACTAATCAATCCAGATAAACTCTAAATGATCAATTATAGAATTGTTCCTACAGGTGGTAAGTCGTGTGGTTTGACCTCTTCACACCTGGGGTTAAATCATGCAGACCAATGATGGGCATTCTTTCCTTCAATAGGACCAATGCAAGATAGTCACACCTGGGTGTGGAGTTAACAACAAACACCCAAATGTATCAGATACCTTACAAACCTCATTAATCCACATCAAGATTTATAGTCAATGTTTGTCACTTTTACTAGATTATTAGTACATCAACATAATGATAATATTAATCCTCATACACTCATAAAACTTTTAAAATGGATAATGATCTTATCCTAATATTTAAAGTATTATCTTTTATGTTCTATATAGTTCTCTATTGACTATGCTTAGATAATTATTTGCCAGGCTAACTTATCAATTCCATCAAAAAATAATTTCCAGCAAGTTTCCTTAAGACTAATTGTGCACTGGGGAAGCATATAGGTGTTACACAGGCTGTACAGCGCAATGCTAATATGCATCCCCATCATGATTTACACAATTAGCCTTGTGGGGTCTTTTCAGAATGGATTTTTGCCCATTCCTGCTAACATAACAGAGCGTGTAAACTGTTCCGTTTCCTGGGCTCAATGCTAGTTCTAAAATAAAGGCTGAAGAAGATTGCTCTATTCCATACCCAGATATTGTGTTTCCAATGTCAAAGGATTCGAGTCATTTGTTGCCCCCAGAAAGGTTTTGACCTGGCTCTCAGCGGTGTTCAGAAAAAGACTTGCTGCTTTAGCTGTCTCCTCCATGGTCAGCCCACTCCAAAGCTCCTTAATATTCACAAGAGAGTTTAAAAAACCAGCCAGACCCTGGAAGAGAGTTACAAGAGGTCACTTACTGTAGGCAAGGGGGGGTCAATAGGAGGATGTGGTCCCAATTCTAACAGCCAGTACATTTTGACCAGATGCCAAGTCATATGCCAATCTGTTTTTACTTGCATTCACATTGGAAATAGTTCTTATGAGAGTGTGGTACACAAGGGTACAGTAGGTGTCGCTGTAGCAGGTACAGAGTGCGCAAACCAAATGTACAACAGTATGAGCAGCTAAAATAAAGTGACATTGCTGTAGTGTGCATTGGCTGCTGTAATGTGTAGCAAGCGTTACCCTTTCCCTTCTTTATGGCTAATAAAACAACCATCATTGGTACAGTAATCCATCGTGTATCCACCCGTCACATACCTGCCCTAACCGTCTATCCGCTCTGATCAATCTCTTCAGCAACGTTAGTTTAGAATTGAATAGACAAGACTAGTTCAGAGATTGTAGACCCTACCAGCGTTTTCGTACACACTGTTGTATGTACTCTGTGCGCTACCATTGCTGGTAGTGTCACGTGGGCTGTTTAGTGTGTTGATATGTAAATAAATCCTGTTCGCCTGCAGGGGGCGTATCTACTTCAACCTCTGTCTCGATCGCCTGCCTGTCACTCAGCAGTGAACGCACGCACTCACACGGCAGGTGACTTCTCTGTCACAAGCATTAATACCCTTTATCTGTCTAAACAAGGGATTTAGGGGAGCTCCTTAATAAAGGCTGAATCTCAAAACAATAATTGTGTGAATATAGTAATTGTTACAGCTGTGGATAATGGTATTTAAAACAGGATCAAGTTTTTACATATCCATCCTTACTCTGGTCCCATCGCAGTCAGATAAGCAATGGATTACTGTACGTTATTTGCAAATACACAATTAAGACACGATTTTCAGTGGGAAAAAATCACACTTAAAAAAAACAAAAAACTGCAAGTACCGGTACTACAAAACCATTTTTTGTTAAGTAGCTTTTCCAAGGTTACCTAATCTCATTAAACTGCTGATAAGTTTAATCTTCATCACAAAACAAACACTATAGCCTTTGCTTGAGAGAGGCCCAGGACTGATTGCTTGTTGTAGCGAAATGTGTGTATTAATAGTACAATGCTTCCAGTTGATTATTATAAATACTGTATACATTTCTCAATAGCACAATTCTCTCTGGCTGTAAAATAAAATCCGTTACTCACCACAAGCCTGTCCAAGGTGCTGCATGTTTGATTTCTCAATTCCGTCATAATATTGGCAATTAAACAAAAATATGCCTACAAAGAGATTTTAGAAATAATTAATTTTATAAAAATGCAAAAACACCAAAATGAAAAATGCACTCAACGCTAAAACAGGGTATCTGTGGTAGTGAACTGGGGACTGTATGGGACAATGTCCCAGGGCATTGACCTGCATTGTATTGGGTATTACACAGACATCAAAAACATAACCTCTTAATATACGAAACTCTATTTTGTGGCAATTGATTTGCAATACATTCGTTTCATATATATATTTATCTAGAAAACAGTCAGTTCAGAATCGTGCGATGCTGCTACAATGTTCTGCTGTGAAGGTGCAGGGTTTGTAGGTTCCCTTGACCGGGCCTGCAGCCCTTTCCCTTTTCTGGGTTCTTGTTGTAAGAGTGAAATTGAAGCTAGCTCTCCGGCTCAGCTGAATCCACAGCAGCCGAGTATGGGAGCATGCTCGGAATGTGGCTGTTGATGTCTGTGTTCTCGCACTGTTTTGGGGTTCTTCTGAGTTGTAGGGTTAGTTAATTAGAAACATTGTTCATTTCCCCCCCAAGAGAATCGGAGAGACCTGTGAGAGAGGCTGCCTCAACTGCATTCAAGAAGCTACCTGCTGTGCAGAGACTCATTGGGCAGCTGACTGTAGAGCATGGTCAGGGTTACCCTTCTACAGTCCCCTTTAATCCATGGTACACCTCATGTGCACATGCATAATACAGATTTGAGGGGAAATACACCTAAAAAGCTGGTGTCAGTGTTAATGATCCTCCACCATTCAGCGATTAAATAGGTAGGCTGAAAGAACATGCCTGCCACAGGTATTTACTGTGCATTTTACATCAGAGCTGCTGATAGGCCACTCCAGGGAGTGATGTCCTCTGTCCCGCATCCCGAGGGAACAAAACAGTCACTCCACGGAGCTCACTTCCTCTTTTGCCTCTCACATCAGGTAAGTAAGTTAGGTATAAAAACCTCTCCGGTTGCTGTGATTGGGTTTGTGTGAAAGAGCTCTGACTCAAGTTTGCCTGGCTCCCCTGCAATATTATATTGCTGGAAGTCGGTTTGCCACTTCCCCGAAATCAGAAACTCGGCATCTGGAACTGAGGTAAAATTCTGCTCAACGGAGCTTTGTTTTAAATTTTGTTTTCTCTCTTCTCTTTGCATCGCTTGCCGATTGTAATCTGCTGCTTTCTGACTGCGTGTGCATGTGTTTTTTTCCTTACTGCTCTTGCATTCTTTACTACCGCAGCTCTTCAGCCTGTGCTATGTGCTGCTGCAGTTGTGTTTGACTGCACACGGTTCAAATAATTGCAGCACTTTGTTTTATACACTGCCCCCCTGTGCCTTACCGCAGACACCAGAGCTTGTGTACCCACCCCGGCATATGCTACGCAGTTGTGTGACTCCACAAGGTTAAGGCTAAGCACCTGCCCAGTATCTCGGTGCTTCAGTGGCCCTGGTGCATGAGCCCTTGGTGATCACCGCCCTTGGTGCCGAGACGCTCCATGCCTTGGTGCTTCAGCGACCCAATGCGCCTTCGGTGCTCTCTGTACCCCAGATCCTTGGTGCCCTTGGTGCTTAGATGCTCCATTCGGTACCCCAGCATGTCCCTGGTGCCCTTTGTGCCCGCACCCTAGGTGCTCGCTGCCATCAGTGCCTTAGAGCCTCGGTGCTTCGGCGCGCTCGGTGCTACTACGCTCCGTGCCTCGGTGCTTAAATACGCCAGCACGTCGATACCATCTGCAAGCATGGCTAATATCCACGCTTGCATGTCCTGCAAGGTGAAACTTCTTGCACAGGACAAGCATCTCCTCTGTGTCTGGTGCCTGGGCATAGAGCACTCCTCCTCTGCCCCAGGAGATGAGACATTCTGCTCTATTTGTGCAGCATTCCAGCCTCCGGTGCTATGCAGGAGGCTTGATAAGTTTACGAGCGCTGCATCCCCTGCTAGCACGGCTGAGATGCCCGTAGCACTGGACTCTCCTCTCTCCCTCCTCGTCAATTTGTCCCTGAGCCCCTCGCAGCACAACTGACTCCGCCTCAGGTTCAGCAGCCCATGCAGAACTCCTGAAGGCTTACGGCCTCAGACCCAACTCATCACACAACACCAGCTGCAATACTGGCACACTTGCACTTCAGACAACTGGGCGGTCGCCACCGTACACACTGTTTATGTGCTTCAATTCCATACAGGTCCTCCTCTTGAGGGATCACGATTACATCCATGAACAATCCTCTCCAGGTCTCGGCCCTCAAACAAGTAGCAGCTTCATTACTTCACAAGCAAGCCATCCACCTCGTAGAACCCAAGGGGAGGGCTGCTCCTCAAGGTACTTTTTGTTGCTGAAGAAGGATGGCTGCTTTCTCCACCATCCTAGACCTAAGACACCTCAATGGATTCTTGAGGGAGAGGAGGTTCCAAATGGTCACACACCGTCACATTCTCCAGTCTGTCCGGCCAGATGACTGGTTTACTACAGTGGACTTAAAGGACACTTATTTTCACGTCATATTCTTCCTGCGCACAGGAAATATCTTTACTTCGACTTTCAGAGAAACGTCTTCGAGTTTTCAGTGCTGCCATTTGCCATCTCCTTACTCCCCTGCACATTCTTAATGTGCGTGGATGCCATCTTGGCCCCCTTTCGGCTGCAGAGGGTCAGGGTGTTGAACTACTTGGACGACTGGTTGATCTGTTCCCAGTCACAGGAAGGAGCAGTGGAGATCGTGACAGAGCATCTGTCGAAGCTGGGTCTCACCCTCAACGATGAGAAGAGCCAATTAATCCCGGTGCAACTGCGGCTCTGGCTGGACCGCCTTACAATGCAAGCCTACCTGTCAGATGACAGAGTGGCCCCCATTTAGAAGTGTCTATCCCTGTTCCAACAGAGATCGATAGTGCCTTGGGGTTGTGTCAGAAATTGCTGGATCTGATGGCAAGGCTCCCACATGCACAATGGGGGTGATCCACAGCCAACAAGTGGTGATGACAGACTCATCTAGATCTGGTTGGGGTGCAGTCTGGGCAGGCAGAGGAGTCCACCGATCCTAGATGGGCCGTTGGACATTTCTGTTATAAATGTGCTGGAGCTGCAAGTGGTTCACCTCGTTCTCCAGCATTTTTTTCCGGTGCTTCAAGGGAGACATGTCCTTGTCCGGACAGACAAAATGTCGGTAGTGGTGTACGTCAACTGCTAGGGAGGACTTTGGTCCCCGGGGTTGCCTTCCTGCTATAATCTTGGCACAACAGAACCTGCTATCCCTCCGGGCTGTTCACCTTCCCGGAGTGGTGAATTGGGCGGTGGACCTCTTCTCGAGAAAGGGTCCTCACCTGTCAGAATGGCGACTCCACCCTCAAGTGGTAGAGCACATATGGGAACATTTCGGGAAGGCCACGGTCGATCTCTTTGCCACACCAGAGACGACTGACTGTCCCCTATGGTTGCCTCTCCACCACCACTGCAGCGGTCCACTAGGCATTGACGCCCTAGCCCAAGAGTGGCCCAGGAACCTCTTATACACATTCCCGCCAATACCATAGCTCCCAATTGTCTCACTGGATTGTGGACACAGTTTCAACTGCTTATACTAATGCCGGCCTACCCCCACCTGGATGGGTGGCCACGCACCCTACCCAAGGAGTGGAAACGTCATGGGCCCTCTATAGAGGAGCCTCATTGGCTGATAAATCTACTGCAGTTAGCTGGGCTACTCCACATACTTTCACGCATATCCCAAAAATATTGGTTGGTTTTCGTCTTCCTCTTTCAAGGAACCAGGGTCACATCTGTAATCTAACATTTTACATAAGGTAACGTGTAGCTTACCCAAAACACATTTAGTGTTATTTCAGCACGATGGTTTCTACATTTAAAATACATTGAACACTAAGAGGTTTTAATCTCAATGCAACTACCTAGTTAAATAAAGGTAAAAAACTAAAGATGTAGGTGTATGGGATTGTATTGTACTTCTTTTAAAACCCAACACCCCCTTTATGTTGGACAAGCATGTCCAGTTTAGTGAGGGGCCACAGTATGATTATGAAAAGATCTTTGATAGAAACACATTTTTATTTGGTAGTACAGTGATTCTACATATTTGGAACAAAACTGTGGCAAGTGCCAATTTTTACTCAAATGCCCTTTGTGTAGCTTTCCTAACAGTTTTAAAGTTGGACACTTACTGTATGCAGTGAATCTGGGTATTTCACATTGCCTAGTTGGCTCAATATGTCTGAAAAAGAGATGGAGATGCAGAAAGAAGGTTAGAACTTACAGATCTTTCGGTTCTTTGCAATTTAGTGAAATGAAAAGGTGAAGGACTATGGCACTGGCTACTGTCAGGTACGATCCCCTCTCAAGCAGAATCTGACATACAGAAATGTTCCAAATTATTCCAACCTTTATTTACAAAAAGACTGCTTGGTTATATAGTGAAGAGTACAAATCCAAAGAGTATAATGCACTGGTGAGACCGCGCTATAGGCACGATCACACAAGCAACTTTTGTTGACGGCCACTCGAATGACATGTTGCATGGTAAATACTGTGGTCACATGAGAGACAAGCCTGCTGTCGACAAGGCACCAACATCCTGACAAAAACTTAACATGTCAAAGCAAACAAAGGCCTCTGGCCATACTGACAAGCTTAGATAAAGAAGTTACTGACACAGTCTCATTTCAATGAATACCCAGGTGATCAAATATGGAATTGATTTCAGTAAATACCCAGGTGATCAAATATGGATTTGGTCTACCTATATTAAAAAGCACAAATCAATTTCAGATTCATTTAATAATAAACATTTACGGTATATTATGTCCAAAAATTATTCAAAAAATATTGAAATAAAAAAAGCTTGTTTACAATTATTTATCCCCTGGTTGTCCATTTTAGAATCATAAACAAGTTACTATGCATTGTGCAAAAGATTGAATGAATATTTATAACCTGTGGTTTAAATGCATTTTTTTCAGATTTATTTAGCCTCATTTAAAATGCTCAATTTTTTCCATTAATTTATTTATTTTGTTGCCTAAGGACGCAGGAAGTAAGAGAACACACAGCTGTACTCTTGTTAACATATGAGCAGTGTATGGTTGATCTGCACTGCCTGCAAAGTCATGAATTAGCTGTTTCAACTAATTAGCATTGCTGGCATTTAGTGTTTCAACCAATTAGCACTAAGCATTGCCATGTGAGGGCGGGTTCTTATTGTTTCAACCTATCAGCACCACATTGCACTGCTATAGGGAGCATTTACTTTCCAAAAGTCTAGTAGCAGCTGGTTTTGCAGTGATAATTGAGCTCAGTAATGTCTGATGAAAAATGTGAAAAACTGCAGCATCCCGCACACTACATTTAAAACAAAGCCGAGCAGGAATATTGTAACTGCTGACATGCATGTAAACATATCTCTCAATAAACAAGCCATGTTATAACAGGTTGTACATGTTATGGTTTGTGCTCGTTTAGCACTTCTCTTTAATAAGAGATGTACAGCATGGTGCACATCTGCCTCTCGTACTGGCTCTGCCATTTGGTGCTAACTGTGATTGTACTTAATAAATGCTCAGTTAGTAGATATTCTATATTTTATGCTGAAACACCTGTTCAGTTTTGTGCGTTTACTATTACAAAAACAGTAACTTGAAAAAGATTGAACAGTAAAATTGTGTTTTACCAGAGCTTCTTGGCCAAAAAAAATGTTGTTCTTTACCTTTGCATAGCACTGTGCTGATTATGCAGCCTCAATAGCCTATATTCAATAGTCTACATTTTCAAATGCAATCCATTGCGTTGCTAGTCACATCTCAATCAATCAATCAAAACTTTTATTTTTCCGGATGAGTCAATTGAGAACAAATCTCATTTTCCATTGACAACCTGGCAAGAGATTCACACAACATCAAACACAATAGATAAGGAATAAAAAAAAAACACAAATCAATCAGAAAACATAAAACTCAGCAGCAACTTGGCAGGTTCAGGTCAGTCAGCAATGAGTCGACTTTACGGCAAAAAGCAACCTCAGATAAGCTGTACAATGAAGGAGAGAGCTCCAGTAAACTACACAAGTAAGCAGGCGTCTCCCCAGTTAAGGTTAGGTAGATTGACATATACAGTAGCAGTGTTTCAATCATCTTGTACTTAGAAAGCAGCAGTTAAATCAGGTTGTAACGGTCGCAACGGTGCATTGTGTAGGGGGCAGCACCAGTGACAAATCTTATAGCAGAATGGTATAAAACATAGTTTCATGAATAGGCTTTTAGAGGCCATGTTATAAATAACATCACCATAATCTGAAATAGGATGCAAAGACATCGAGCCAAGATCTACCATTTTGTGTTTTGATAAATAAGTTGGCATTGCAGGGTTAAAGGCTTTATATTTTTACCAGGTTAATGCAATTATGCCGTATACTTGAAATCTTTTAATAGCAGGCCCATCTCTCTGTGTTCATTTCACATTGCCTGGCCTGGGTCACTCTGAGTCGCTCCTCTAGGCACTACCCACTACACTCCTGCACTAGAGCTAGGGGTTGATATGTTAGTGCCGACGGGAAGTACTTTAGGTTCTCTTTGCAGAATTTGTTTTTTACATAAAACCATCAATCAGTTTAATTCCGCGATTTAATGTATTAATTGTGAATATTTAACGCTTATTACCAATGTCTCGACCTTCTTAGCATACCATAACTCACTTCCTATGACTCCTTTTCTTGTCTACGAAGCAGATTCTTTTGGATTTAGCTCTTATGTACGACACACTGAATGAACTCGCCTTGCTCTCAAAATGTTTTCAGAAACGTACCACAGCAATTGTGCACGCAGACAAACTGATCAATCGCAGCATGTGCTTTTTGGATGGATTGAAATTGCAATTGCAGAAGGAAAACTTGGAACTGTTTTGCTAACTAGTGACAAGATTAGCAACATTAAATCGTCAGCAGTTTCTGAAACCTCGGAGGTGCACAACATCTTCATTGAAAGGCTTTTGTTCAGTATCTCAGGCTCAATCCAGCTATGCTTCTCTAATTGAACAGATGCAAGTTCTTAGCTCTGAATACTGGCCAGCTCATATGCCTCCAGGGTATGGAGTAACTTCTCTCTGCAAGTGGTTTGAATTGCCATCTACTACTGTGATAAACGCACACAGAGATTATATCGATGAAACTGGGCAACAAGTTCCACAAGAATTACAACCTTTGCTGAATTGTAGAAAACTAATTCCATGCAGCTCTGCAGACTGGGAGCACAGACTTAGCCGCATGAACCTAGGGTATCTGCATTTATGTTTGTAACACTACCTTGACCCACACTTCCAGAATGGGATCCCACAAGTTACGTTGTTAAGTGGTTGTGGAGTTACCGCTCAGCGGAAGACACAAGGAGAAGAGTGGCTACACGAACTGTGAATGATGTACCAGACCTACTCTGGAGAATACTGTGATGCTTCATTTTTGGGGAGCAGCCTATCGTTTTCAACTTTCAGTGTTTACTTTTAAACTATCATTACAGTTTTTGTTTTTTTTAATGTTATGCAGTGAATTTAATAAGCGTTTGTAAAATCTGAACTTCTGAATCTGAATACACTCTTCTAGTATCTTAAATAGTTTATTTGAAGTTTGCAGACTACTGTTGCTCACAACAAATTTGAAGGAGACTAAAGCTGTTTTTGCTTTTTGGATTGTCCTTGCTGCTTAATTGTGTTGTGTGTTTTCTGTTGGTAAAATGTGCGTAGTCAATTTATTACCAATGTAAGCAGTCTCAAACAATTAGTGCTGCTTGGATTTTCTTTATCGAAAATGCACTCGCAGAAATGGAAATGAGGTTTTGAATAAGAGATTTTTACCAGTCAGGGGCCCTGTTGCAGTTGTAGATGTGGGAGCTGGAGTTGTCGCTGTTGTTGGCCCTCCTTCTCTAACAGTTTCATTAGTTGGAACAAGCGTTGCATTTGTGGGAAGGAGAGTTGCATTAGTTGTTGGTGGAAGGGTAGCAGAGGGAGCTGGAGGTGTGGTAGGAGGAGCAGTACTGGTAACTGTTGGAGTAGTGAAAGTTGTAGTTAAATCTATTTCATTGGTAGGCGATGTTGCTGTAGAGAGAGAGAGAATGGCAGGCTGGCGAGTGGATAGAGGCCCAGAGACAGTCTGTAGTTCAAAAAAATAACTTATTATAAACACAAAAATGAAAGGGCACAAGGGCCAAAATAAAGAGATTTAAACACAAATAAAGCAAGACAAAAAGCAAAAATAACAATTTCCAGGCTGGGCAATGCCTTCACTGGATTCAAACTTAAACAAACAAACAAACAAACAAACAAACAAACAAACAAACAAACAAACAAACAAACAACCTGCTTCCTCAGCTCCCTCTTCTCTACTGGGAGGCTGAGGCCTCCTTTTATGCCAGGTGGCTAAATGATAATTGATTAATTACATTAGTTGATTGCTCCCACCTGGGGCAATCAACCTGGGCAGGGAGGAGAATTTAACTCCATCCCTGCCAGTATTTCCAAGGGCAGAGCCCTGCTCTGCCACAGAGAGAGAGAGAGAGAGAACCCAACAGCTGTTTAAAGTGGTGATATCAAACACAAAAGCCCAAGTCAGAAACAATTGGTGCAACCATGTCAAGCATCAATCAAATAGGCTCAATTGGAAAGGTGCTGGGGCCCAAGATTCACACAATTGTTGCTTCTGACTCGGCTTCTTTTTTTGATCGCTCCACTTTACATTGAAATGCTCTTTGTACAACTTCAAATGGATTGTGACCATTCCCACACCCAGCCCTGAATCTGCAATGCCTGCCCCATCAACTGTCACTTCCCATACACTTACCCTGCATTCTCATTATCCCTTGCACTCGCTGCCATTATTGGTCTTGTCCATCATCTTCATTGTTGGAAATATATTGCTTCATGCTCTCTCAGGTATTCTTGTATGTATGGGCTAAATGTCTGTCCATGTGTGTCCTCATCTACCTGTGCCTTACCTGCATGTTGTCCGTGTGTCTTCCCAAAGCATACTTGCCGGCACCTGTGATGATGCCTCTCCCATTCCCTGTCTGTTTTTCTCTCTCTAATAGTGTCTGTAAGGATAACCAACAACACTTCAGTCTGTGTTGAGCACTTTCCTTGGCACATGTGTCTTAGCATCTTTATTCTGGTTAAACCCAGCTGATAAGGGAATGAGCATTCAATGTAAAGTGGAGCCATCAAAAAAAGAAGCCAAGTTAGAAGCAACAATTGTGTGAATGTTGGGCCCCAGCACCTTTCCAATTGTGCCTGTTTGCTTGATGCTTGTCAAGGTTGCCCCGATTGCTTCTTCTGATTTGGGCTTTTGTGTTTGATATCATAACTTTAAACAGCTGTTGGGTTTTTCTAAATTGTTTTTTTTTTTACATTGACAATGTTTTTGTTATAGCTATCACTTATTTTGTTATAGATTTAATAAGTGGTTGTAAAATCTGAACTTCTGAATCTGAATACACTCTTCTAGTATCTTAAATAGTTTATTTGAAGTTTGCAGACTACTGTTGCTCACAACAAAGTTGAAGGAGACTAAAGCTGTTTTTGCTTTTTGGATTGTCCTTGCTGCTTAATTGTGTTGTGTGTTTTCTGTTGGTAAAATGTGCGTAGTCAATTTATTACCAATGTAAGCAGTCTCAAACAATTAGTGCTGCTTGGATTTTCTTTATTGAAAATGCACTCGCAGAAATGGAAATGAGGTTTTGAATAAGAGATTTTTACCAGTCAGGGGCCCTGTTGCAGTTGTAGATGTGGGAGCTGGAGTTGTCGCTGTTGTTGGCCCTCCTTCTCCAACAGTTTCATTAGTTGGAACAAGCGTTGCATTTGTGGGAAGGAGAGTTGCATTAGTTGTTAGTGGAAGGGTAGCAGAGGGAGCTGGAGGTGTGGTAGCTGGACCAACAGGAGTGGTAGGAGGAGCAGTACTGGTAACTGTTGGAGTAGTGAAAGTTGTAGATGTAGTTAAATTTATTTCATTGCTAGGCGATGTTGCTGTAGAGAGAGAGAGAGAGAGAGAGAGAGAGAGAGAGAGAGAGATTAGTAATAATGACAGCTATGTAGTGCCTTTGTCAAACACTAATTTTGTAGGTGTATCCCCATAGCTCTCCCTCACAATTTAAAGTAGAACAGGCATTGTTATACATTCTATTATATGTCCTACTGTATTTAAAGTACAGTGGAACTGAAACAAAATGTTTTTGCAATTCAGAAAGGATTTTAAGAATGCTGGGTGCCTTTCAGTCTGTTTTAGATTTGCTTTGTGTCTCCTGTAGGGTGTAAGTTGTTGTTAAGCTACATGCTTTCTCGACTGACGGCTGATGAGAGGTTGAGCCTTTGAGCTTATTGAAGCATGCTTAAATGAGCTCAGAGGCTCAAGCAGACAAAGAAGCAAGACTTCTTCCAGCCTTCAAACGCTTTTAAAAAAGAAGAGCTATTTAATGCTGCATGCATATGTTGATACTGTTTGTATTACACATATTTACAAATATTTATGCTTTTTTTAAACTAAATGCATTAAATGTAATGTTCTACCTGGTAGTACAGTTGCTAATTGTTCAGCATTTGATTCAGGAGCTGGTCTTAGGATAGACACATCTAACTTGTATACAGTATACCAGATAACAAAATGATCGCAAAGGATCAAGCCTTGTAGAGTCAAACTAAACTATTCATGAAACCGTACCGGTTCCACTTGATTATCAACTATAACAGACAAGCACATTTATTGTGCCTTCACTTCTTTCTATGAGAAATCAGCAAACCAGAAACAATTCTGTCCAAGGCATCTCAATACCCTGGACATATGTACACTGCGAGGCTGAATTATAAAATGTGTATTAAAATTGAAGAAACAATTCCTGCAGACCATCTGATTTCAAATCCACCTGCATGTGTTAGCAGAAAATCACACTGGTGTTCCTTTGCCTAATGTTCCCTATATCCACTGTCAGCTATGTGAGAACACAGCAGGCAAACTTGGTAGGAACAGCTGCCTCAGGAGGAACAAATCTGTAGCAGCATGTTAGAGACACATTGAGAGGAACGGTGAGTCCTCGTGCAAGATAGAAAAAAACTTGCTGGAAACTATCGAGACTCCCTATACAGCTCCAAGAGTTTTGCTGTTTTCACCGTGTTGCAGCAGCAAAACTAAATCACTTACAATTACTATCTGTACCCGTTCCAAAAGTTATCTTTGATCTAAACCAGCCTCTAGAGGGTTTCCTCTCTGAGCTGCTTCCCTCTGCAATATGGACTGTCTTTCTGTCAAAGACTGGCTCACCAACAATCCCTGCAAAGCATTTAAAATATGGCCTTGAAATCCCAACAGGAAGCCATCGGAATTCTCTGTTTCATCTCTGCCACTCCATCATCACTCTTGTATTCCCCCTCCTCCTCCAGCACAGCATGGAAATCAGCCACCGGAAGTCTAGCCCAAGGAATACAATCCGACATTCCTCCACTCTCCATCCCCTACAAGACCTGGTCTGTTTCTGTTCCTACTCCCTCTGGCTCTCTGCTGGATCCTGCTCATCCATCATCGCATCCCCTTCTTCCTACTTCTGTTCAACAACCTACTCCCACCTCCCCCCCACATCTCCCCCTGAGCAGAATCCCTCCTCCAGTTCAACAACCTCTTCTAGCAGTTCGCACCTCCCTCTCCAAGGAGAAAGCTATCAGCCCTGCTCTCTCCCTCGACTTTTCGGCTCCCCCCTTCTCACATTCCACTTCAGACCCCCCCCTTCCCCCTTTCCAGATCAGACGTACCATCTCTAAATAGGACCTGCTTCCCCTCCTCAGACATTTCAACTTTGCCATCCGGCTCATCCCCCCCGCGCAAGTTTTTCATCTCCCATTTCATCGTGCTCTCTTCTACTGTAAGACACCTTAACTCTCACTTCATCATCACCACAAAAGCTTGCCAGGACATTAAGATGTGGTACCAGTCCCGCAGCATTGGAATGGCCTATCCATGTCTCCATTTTTTTGGGGGCATTTCTGTTCAGTGTTGAGTTTAGGTATGCACCCAATGCCTTGGCCTCTTCACCTTTAGTGGAGGAGCCACAAGTAGGGTCGATGGGGTCAGGATAATGAGCAGAAATAAATCCCATATTTTCAGTTGGACCACAGCATATTAGACTTATACACCACTTGTATTGAGTAGCTCGTATGTTTTTTTCTTTTCTTTTTTTCAGTTTAAATCAGGGCTATATTGTGTCCTTCCACAGTCTGCAGTGATCTGCTGGTACGTCAGTGTCTTGCTTCAAGCAGAGTGCAGTATGTGTGTATTTGTTAGTCTAGTTGCGCTGCCTCACTGTGATTGGTACATGTGCTGTCTGCTTTCAGAACTGTATGATTTTCGGTTCCCGTGCCTCGATCGCTGATTTGGTATCATTTTCAATTTTTTTGTTTTGATGGTTTCTGCATCACTTCAAATGTTTGCAGTTAGTTTCATGTTAAATCTTTGTAAATGTTTCACTTTTTGCAAAGCGTTTAAAAAAATAAAAACCTCGTACTTCTTCCTGAAATACAGTAAAACTAGGCTATAAATATATTTAAATTATTTTCAAAATCTTTTTGTTAACGCAGGAATAATATAAATACCACTATGTTGCAGAAATCAGTAATTTCCTCTTTGAATCACCATACTGTACATCCACAGATACTCAGTCTCCAGATTTTGACATACAACATAGACAACACCCTATATCTCTGTTAATGGGGATGTGAATCCCCACAGGGAATCAACTGTGTTTCTAGTCGGCTCTGGTCCAGTCAAGCATTTCCTCCTATAAAATATGATGCAGGAAAAGCGTATGATTTTTTAAATTTTTTTTATGGAATTTCCTTTTAAAGCAGTTTTTTATCTGGACTCAAGCATCACTTCTTTGAATTCTTGCAAGATTAGTTTTGTTAGCTTGATGCACTTACAGAACTCTCCTGCATCAAGGAGAGCTTTAAGGGACATTTGTACTTGCCAAGCAGGATGCCAATCCATAAAGATCTTCCATGGTATCCATGGGCCAAGGGAAACACCAGCCCTGAAGAGAAAGCAGACCAGTGAAATTAGAGGAAACCAATATGACTATTTCAACTAGAAAACACTTCAAAAAGAAACCAGACTTCTTGAGAGTAGGACTTTAGGTCCCCGAGTGGCCACTGCCGCGTGGTGTGCTGGGTCAGTCATACAGTCAGATGAGCACAGATTCACATGCTGACTGTGTGAAGACACCGATCTTTGCTGGGGGTGCCAGAGAGTTGCATTGGCTCTGGCACTCCTGCGGGTTAGGGAGACAAAACTGGAAGGGAGTTTCTATTCACGTGCTACAGCAGACCTTACTGGCCAGGCGCCTAGTGGGCTCAGTAGGAACCTGCAGGGCTGGCTTTTTGTCCTGCAGAGGCTGGTAGCCTGCTGACAACCACTCTCATTCCTGGGTGTCAAAGAGGAAGCTGGTTTGGTCGTGGGATCAGAGGACAGCCACTGAGCCTTCAGTTCTCCTGAGCTGCTGTGAGGAAACATAACTGGCCATTCTAAATTGGGGTGAATGTAACTCCATATATTAACATGATGTGTTTAAGTTGTTTTCCTGATCCTTCAGTGGCGGATACAAACCGTATCCCAGTTTGATGCCTTGGGGAATCTTTGTAATTAAAACAATTGCAGTTTTTTTTTTGTTTTTACTCACCCTGCAGGCAATAACATCTTTTTATAGTACCACACTGGTTTACATTTACATACTCAGCTTACATTTATGCCCTCTTGTTCTGCTCTCTGGTTATTTTAGAAGTGCTGCAGAAGGCCCTCACACAAGGTGTCAGGTGTGCGTCAGTAATCTCTATGGTATGGTACCTGAGTTTTGTGCACGTCCACCTGATCACTAAGGGGTCAATTTACATGTGATCACTGTGACATTACATCAGAGCCAGCAACATTGAAACCGCTATGCCTAGCCAAAGAGTTTGATTACATTATCTAAGGGGGGATATTTAATCATTTTAATGTTAAAAATGCATGTACGAGCCTAAAGAAAATAATCAAAGTAAAGGGATACACACACACACACACACACACACACAAAGGGTAAGGGTAAGCTTGAAGGTACCTGTATTTTGAAAAAAAAAACAAGCAGCGAAGTTGGAAAAATTGGCAAAGCAACTAATCTGACTCCATATACAGAATTGAACTTTGTGGGTAAACTAGGGTATAACAAGTATCCTGATTGTTTAAATGCAGTTCTACTAAGGTTTCTATACTGATCTAGAAACTTTTAACACCACAGGCAAGTTCTTCAGCAACATCCACGGATTCACACGCAGTTAGTGAGGGATTCACACGCAGTTAGTGGCGGATTCACACGCAGTTAGTGGCGGATTCACACGCAGTTAGTGACGGATTCACACGCAGTTAGTGGCGGATTCACACGCAGTTAGTGGCGGATTCACACGCAGTTAGTGACGGATTCACACGCAGTTAGTGACGGATTCACACGCAGTTAGTGACGGATTCACACGCAGTTAGTGACGGATTCACACGCAGTTATTGATGGATTCATAACGTAGCTGCAAAAGAAACATTGATGCAAGCAAGTACCAGTCAGTAAAGGTGCCACGCCACAATGATTCCCCACAGCAGCTCAGGAGAACTGAAGGTTATGCCTCTTTACACCCAGGAACCTGAGAGCAGATGTCAGCGAGCTGCCAGTCTCTGGAGGTCAAAGGCCAGCCCTGCAGGTGTCAGTTTGAGCAGACCGGGCCCCTGGCCAGTAGGGTGCGCTGTAGCGCAATGAGAAGAGTCCCTGCTGTTTTTAATCTGCAGGAGCTGCAGATCCAATGCGATGCTCCCTCTGGAATCCCCAGTGAAGGATGTGCTCCTCTGATTGGCCACTCTGGGACCCTTGAAGGTGTGTTTTCTTATCTACTGTTTATCCTGCTGTATATGTGAAATGAAAACCATAGCATTCATTGTTAAATCTTGCTGTATTGGAATAGGGTCGTTTATAATTGTTATAATAAGAGATCATTGTTTATTTAGATGTGCCATTAATGTGAAATGTTGGCTGGTAAGTGCTGGCAGTGATTTCATTGAGAATGCACATATATTCTGTTTCCACCTCTTATTTGTGCACAGCATTCCAACACCACAGAATGTTATTTATGTATTATTATTTACATATTTAGTTTCTTTTCCTCTCTTCCATTCTTGCCTACGTGACTAACTAGCCTCTCTCACCTCTGAGAAGCTCCCACTCGTGGATAATCAGCACACACCCACTCCTCTCCATGTGACCGTTAAGAGACCATCCACACTGCATTTACAAACAGCACAACGAAATAACCAAGGAATTACCTCACCCAAACTACCCTGGGTTGCCTTCGACGTCTTTACAATTTTCACAATTTTATCCAAGTTTACAGAATACATTTCAAAAGCTCTCCGACAGTTACTGACACACCCTATATATAGCTTTTAAAAAGCACCTGGTACTAAATCAGAAGCCACAGCTCATTTTACTGTGGTTGCAATATTTAAAAAAAACACACAGTAACTCAAAGAGAAACTCTGAATTAACACACATTACATAGCCCATCAAACTAGCTTTTAAAGTCAAACAAAATGCAATCTAAGTACAGACAGACAGACACCATTCTCTATCCTCAGAATCTGATATTATTAGTGATTAGAAGCTAAATAATGTTAATACCAAGTGTGACAGGGCAAAGGCCTTGTCCACGTAAATAATGTTTGTATATAAATAAAGTTTATATCATTAAGAGTTTGTGTTTGGCAGGGATGGGGTAAAAATCTCATCTCTGCCAAATCCATGTGCAGAATGTGGCAGAAAGCCAATTATTTAAGCATTTATCAGCCCAGTTTGTTTGTTTTGTGGTTTTCATTTCATTTCAGGTTTTTTTTTGGAGAAGCGAGAGTGAAGAAAGGCGAAAGTCGGATGATTAAGACATCACATGTAGTAATATTAATACTGTCAAAAGATATTAAAATATCCCCAGTTAAAAATGAATGAAGAGTCACTTTCACAAAATGATAACGGACACCATTTAAACAGAGGAAAATAACACTGAATATTTAACTGGATCTGACTGAAGTTACATAAAATGACAGGAATGTACTACAAATAAAATATCAGAACAGCGTCTTGTTTAAAATAACGGACTGGTTTCTAGTGTAAATTAATATAAACTGGAAGATATGACCAGACACCTGGATGTCTTCAGTATCTTCCACGACAGCAGGTATTTTGACAGGTGTTTTCTTTGATTTTGGTGGTGTGGTGGTACGTGGTTAGCACAGGTGCAGTGACTTGCCTTTGTTCCTAAGTATTTCCTAATCGTGAAACTGTGCTGGATATTGTAACGGCTCGGAACACTGATGGACCAATCAGCATGCAGCATTCTAACAATCCGTTTTAGCTCTAGCGGGCTCTATCGTGTGGTAGATGACCATGACTGGAGTTATGCGTCCCCAGCTGTAGGCGAAAGCGCTAACAAAAGTGAAGGTCATCTACCAAATGGTAGAGCACGCATTGAGAGGGCGCTATCGGTATTAGAAAACTATTTATTTATTTATTTTCTCTTTAAAAAAACCCTTTAAAACATATATTTACCTTGAACTTCTGATATTTTGCCAGGTAACCTTCCGCTGAGGAAAATAGTCCCTAACATAATTAGAATAGAAAAACAACACGTGTAGAGAAAACATTTATTATTATTATTATTATTATTATTATTATTATTATTATTATTATTATTATTATTATTATTATTATTATTATTAATAATATTATTATTATTTGGCTAACATTTATTTATTGGGGTTTTACTCTACCAGATAAATTAACTGTACAATTGTTTAATAGTCATGTAGTATAGAGCTGGACTCAAAACCTTTTGTTGGAGGCGGGGCATCATTCAAGCTGGCAGGCAGTGGATTGGCTTGTGTGGAAAGAACTGAAACAGGGTTGGCAGTTTGACTTTCTGGTTTTGAGGGAGGGTGTTGTTTGGATCCAGCTGATGACAGAATTGTGGACCAATCGTGTCTTTCCTGTTAGTAGCTGGGAATTGATTCTTCATTACAGTGTCCTGTCACAGACATGATTTCCCTTGTCTCTAGAGCAGCGCCGGAAACATGCGCAGATTGATTTAAAATTTAATTCACAATTAAGCACTTCAGTGTTCCAGCGGGCATCTATGCAAAATAGAAGCCTGCTAGATCTGGAAGCTGATTGGCTGTTCGCACTCAGTCGTTTTCTAATTAAGGGATAGAACCCTCTCGATGATGGCTCTACCGTGTGATAGTTGACCTTGACTTTTGTTGGTGCCTTCTGCTTGGGAAGCATAATGCCTGTCAAGGTCAACTATCACACGTATGTCAGACCTGCATTGTTCTCTATTTTAGGCCTGTAGTCAGCTTGCTTCTTTACTTATAATTTGCATTTGTACCATCTGCTTTACATGCAATCTTTGTTGTCATTACTTGGAAATCTATATATCTGTATTAACAACGCATGCTTTCATAGACCTCGAATAGCACAAATTTGAAATGCATCTGTGGCATGATCATGACAGTGCTATGGTTCTGTATTGTCATCTAAGGGGAAATGGTAGCCCAAGGGCACTATCGGTACCAAACTGTCGTATTTTGACCTTTAATTCATTGCAGTACCATGGTAACACATCTGGATCCAAATCCATTTGTGTTGCCATTACTGGTTGGGTTATAGTTATGGAATATATTGCAATATATGTAGAAAAGTGAAGTCAGAAAAGTTGATCTTTTAGTTCTTGCTACTGTTCTGTAATGGATGATTTCCATTACACTGGAGTGGGTGTTAAAACTTTATGGTGATACTGGACCCAGCTCCCACCAAGAGAAGCACCAACTAAGACATGGCTTATTTTACTGAAAACTAATGTGATCCATCTGTGTTTCCTTCCATCTGATGATGTAGCTATCCTTCTGCCCAGTGTTGATGGCTGAAGTGTAATGCTGGCTCCAGGGATCAACCACAGTGCGGCCTCCTTAACACAACAGCATGACAACCGTCTGGACTGAGCTGAGTAGGGTACTTCTCTGGGGTATTCAAGTGGGCACCTTCCATCCTTGGTGCTTTGTCGGCTAGCCCACCACACCTTAAGAGGGCGCGTCCAAGCATCACCCCCATCCACCACTCAGCTCAGCCCAGCTTACTTACCTGCGTTTTTAATTTATTTATTTTTTTTTAATTTCTACTGCGTTCGAGGTCCCCAACCAGAATCTTTTCATCTCAACGAGAGCCAGTTGCTGCTCCTCTCTGCTGCTTCAGATGATTTGTGTTAGGTCGATTTTACCAAGTTTATTTATTTATGTATTTATTTATTTTATAAATTTGGATCCAGCTCCCAGACTAGTATATGTTTAGAAAATAACCACAGGTCATGAAAACACATTATAAAATAATTTAAAAAACATTAATAAATACATGCATGTGTGATTCAAATGAATTAGACTGTCACTATTCGTTTGGGAAGCAGCTAACCAGAGTGCCGTTCTCCTCCACTGACAAGGGAGCAGTATTTGAGTGACAGGTTCCTTCTATCGCAGCGAATTTGGGGATTTTACTCTCAGCTTTTTAAATAAAAAAATGTAAGAAATGTATCTGGTCACCCAGCAGGAGGTGGGTCAGTCAAACAGCACAAAAGCCTCTTGAAGTGAGGTCAGATTGTTTAGAATGAAAGAATGCACGTACAGTACTGTAAAGGATCAATTCTGATACTGGCTCTTTAAATCTTATGCAATCCTCTGTGCAGATAATTATTGAAAAGTAAGATATGAAACAGCCTTCCTGTTTTCATAAAGACCTACTTTACCAATTCCCCTTATAATTACCAAGCTCTAGGCCTCCTACCCTCTGTCTTAAACACAGAAACCAGGACCAGAGGACACAGTTGGAAATAAAAGGTTAAAGTTAACTTTGTAAAGATTTGAAAGACTTCAATCAAGACCCCCCTAATTCTTCTTTGCTCAAGGTTAAATATATTCAGTTCTTTCAGCCTCTCTTCATAGTTCATTGCTTAAAGCCCTGGGATTAGTCTGGTTGCTCCTGGCTGGACTCTCTCCCAGGGCCACAATGTCAAGTTGGTAATGTGGTGACCAGTTTTGGACTTTAAGAGCAGAGCGGTCTCACCAGTGCATTATACAGCCTCATCATAACCTCCTTGGATCTGAAGTCTTCACTTATAGCCAATCATTTTTTGTTTTTATTGTTTTCCCACACTGTCTTAGCCTTTCATCAGAGGTGTAGTCTTTTAACTGTCTCTCATGTACCATAAATGCTAGGTTACTTTGTTTGTATTTTGTTACTGGTAAGCAGCTTAGCTGCCCAGTTTGTTAGCTTAGTGTTTTGTTTTTGAAAAGTTTAGTTAGTGCTCCAGTGGGAGCTAGGTTTTTGATTGTTTCATTTCATCTTTTGTTATTGTAAATAATAAAAGTGCACAACAGCACTAAATCTGAAAGTTCCTGTGTTGGGTCAGCGATTTTTAAAGGGGAAACGAACCCGAGAGTTGCAGCTCGGTTACTATATATATATATACACACATACACAGTGCCTTGCAAAAGTATTCAGACCCCTGACCAATTTTCTCATATTACTGAATTACAAATGGTATATTGAAATTTCGTTCTGTTCAATATTTTATTTTAAAACACTTAAACTCAAAATCAATTATTGTAAGGTGACATTGGTTTTATGTTGGGAAATATTTTTAATAAAAATAAAAAACTGAAATATCTTGCTTGCATAAGTATTCAACCCCCACACATTAATATTTAGTAGAGCCACCTTTTGCTGCAATAACAGCTTTAAGTCTTTTGGGGTAAGTATGTACCAGCTTTGCACACAGTGTCTAGGTGATTTTGGCCCATTCTTCTTGGCAGATTTGCTCCAGGTTGTTCAGGTTGGTTGGATGACGCTTGTGGACCGCAATTTTCAAATAGTGCCACAGATTCTCAATGGGATTGAGATCGGGACTTTGACTGGGCCACTGTAGGACATTCACCTTTTTGTTCTTGAGCCACTCCAATGTTGCTTTGGCCTTGTGCTTGGGATCATTGTCCTGCTGAAAGGTGAATTTCCTCCCAAGCTTCAGTTTTTTAGCAGACTGAAGCAGATTCTCTTGCAGTATTTTCCTGTATTTTGCTCCATCTATTCTTCCTTCAATTGCAACAAGATGCCCAGTCCCTGCTGATGAGAAGCATCCCCACAGCATGATGCTGCCACCACCATACTTCACTGTAGGGATGGTGTGTCTCGAGGCATGGGCAGTGTTAATTTTGCGCCACACATAGTGCTTTGAATTTTGGCCAAAAAGCTCTATCTTGGTCTCATCTGACCATAAAACCTTTTCCCACCGCAGCTGGGTCACTCTCATGCTTTCTGGCAAACTCCAGACGTGCTTTCAGATGGTACTTTTTGAGTAATGGCTTCTTTCTTGCCACCCTCCCATACAGACCAGTGTTATGCAGAGCTCTTGATGTGGTTGACTGGTGCACCATTACTCCACTCCCAGCCACTGAACTCTGTAGTTCCTTCAAAGTGATTGTTGACCTCTCTGTGGCTTTTCTCACAAGTCCCCTTCCTGTTTGAGCGCTGTTTTGAGGGATGGCCTTTTCTTGGCAGTGCCTGGGTGGTGTGATGCAGCTTCCACTTCTTATTGATCCAACTGTGCTCCCTGGGATATCCAAACACTTGGATATTATTTTGTACCCTTTCCCTAATCTATGCATTTGTATTACTTTATCTCTAACTTCTGTAGAATGCTCTTTGGCCTTCATTTTCCTTCAGATTCACAGCCTTACCAATGATCCTTCAACAGTGGGGTTTTAATCCAGAAAATGTGACAGGAACTTTAATGGTTTACAGGTGGAGGCCAATGGTAAGCTAATTTGGTCCTCGTTAGGGCAATTTGTTTCATCGGTGCAAACTGGGAGCTTCCACAGCACAGGGTCTGAATACTTTTGCAAGGCACTGTATATATATATATATATATATATATATATATATATATATATATATATATATATATATATTATGTATACTCATGTATGTATGTATGTGTGTGTGTGTTTCAATCATAAAATTCTAGATGATGCAAATCTTTTGGCCACAGTTGTACGTAATGGGTCTTATTCATTGAGCTCTTTTAGTAGTATAAATGTTAAGGTCAAAGTCTCTGGTAAATGTTAGTTTTACAGGTAACTGTCCAGAATTCTGAAGTAGTAGATTGCTTTATCCCCTTTACAAAAGTAGTTTAAAATAAATAAATAAATAAATAAATAAATAAAAACATTGTCAAGTAAAGAGATTCAGGGCAAAAAGTAAGAGAGATTAGTTTGCATTGCTTTGGGTGGAATTTGCAATTGGCTGAAGCACCTTTGTGAAAATAACTTTTGCTTAAGTATCTAATTTGATTTTTTCTGCCTCGCTAGCATTAAAATGTAGATACTGTCAAGTAAAACCCATTATAAAACTAAAGTGCAAAAATCATGTTACCCGTTATCATTTTTGTTCTATGTTTAGATATGTATTTTTTATTGTTATTGGAAAAAAGTTGTATAATAAATATATAACATGCAACAGATTAAATTTCAGAGCCAGTAATCAGTATTAGCACTGTCAATATTTTAAATATATAGCAATGCTTGAATTCTTTCCACATATACACTGTATAAGAACTTACCCAGAACAAGTGCCAAGAAATGTCTTCTGTTCATTCTGACAACCTCCCTCCGGCTCAGTTCGTTGAATATGGAAAGATTCACAAAACTTTATTAGAAGAATCAGCTCTCGGTCAAAGAGAAAGTTCAGCCCGCTGCTAATGTATTTTCACACGTCATTTGAATTGACGTACTGTTTTAGAACTTAGGGTTAGCAAATTAGCATCTAAATATAAGTATCGCATTTGACCACTGCAAATGTTTTATGTTGTTGTTTATATTTTACTTCTCTTCCAGTGTGGTATGAACATGGTATAATTCCAGAAAGGACATTTTCAAATAAAATAAAAACGGGAATATTTTACTGAAGCTTTCTGGTAAAGCATTTACTGCACCATGTTTGAAACTAGGAGTTCAAATCGATAGGTAAGCAACACCATATATGTTGTGTCAGTGTAGAAGTTATGCATTTATGGCAATAAAAAAAAGCATTAATATCATACTGTTATCATATACACACATATTGTTTTTTGATTCAGCTTGTATTGTGCAATCGCTCTGTGTGCTCGTATATAACCTGGTCTCTGTTTTGATTGTAGGGACCCTGTACAGATTTTAAATTGGGTTTCACATGGTATATGGGATTTTGAAATAACCATTTCATAATTTCAGTAACATTGTCATTTTAAACTAATATGAAACAAAATGTGCGGGTTGAAAATGTATGTTATTGCAAATTGGCTTGTTCTTGCTTAACAACTACCCTACAGAAGTTCCTCTGGCCTGCTCTCCTGCATTTCCACCAGCAGCAGTACTGAGAGGCTGGATCTGAGGTCTGCTCTCCTGCATTTCCACTAGTAGCAGTACTGAGAGGCTGGATCTGAGGTCTGCTCTCCTGCATTTCCACTAGTAGCAGTACTGAGAGGCTGGATCTGAGGTCTGCTCTCCTGCATCTCCACCAGCAGCAGTACTGAGAGGCTGGATCTGAGGTCTGCTCTCCTGCATCTCCACTAGTAGCAGTACTGAGAGACTGGATCTGAGGTCTGCTCTCCTGCATTTCCACTAGTAGCAGTACTGAGAGGCTGGATCTGAGGTCTGCTCTCCTGCATCTCCACCAGCAGCAGTACTGAGAGGCTGGATCTGAGGTCTGCTCTCCTGCATCTCAGTACTGAGAGGCTGGATCTGAGGTCTGCTCTCCTGCATCTCCACTAGTAGCAGTACTGAGAGACTGGATCTGAGGTCTGCTCTCCTGCATCTCCACTAGTAGCAGTACTGAGAGGCTGGATCTGAGGTCTGCTCTCCTGCAACTCCACTAGTAGCAGTACTGCGAGACTGGATCTGAGGTCTGCTCTCATGCATCTCCACTAGTAGCAGTACTGAGAGGCTGGATCTGAGGTCTGCTCTCCTGCATCTCCACTAGTAGCAGTACTGAGAGGCTGGATCTGAGGTCTGCTCTCCTGCATCTCCACTAGTAGCAGTACTGAGAGACTGGATCTGAGGTCTGCTCTCCTGCATCTCCACCAGCAGCAGTACTGAGAGGCTGGATCTGAGGTCTGCTCTCCTGCATCTCCACCAGCAGCAGTACTGAGAGGCTGGATCTGAGGTCTGCTCTCCTGCATCTCCACTAGTAGCAGTACTGAGAGACTGGATCTGAGTCTGCTCTCCTGCTCTCCTGCACTCCACCAGCAGCAGTACTGAGAGGCTGGATCTGAGGTCTGCTCTCCTGCATCTCCACTAGTAGCAGTACTGAGAGGCTGGATCTGAGGTCTGCTCTCCTGCATCTCCACTAGCAGTACTGAGACTGGATCTGAGGTCTGCTCTCCTGCAGCAGTACTGAGAGGCTGGATCTGAGGTCTGCTCTCCTGCAACTCCACCAGCAGCAGTACTGAGAGGCTGGATCTGAGGTCTGCTCTCCTGCATCTCCACCAGCAGCAGTACTGAGAGGCTGGATCTGAGGTCTGCTCTCCTGCATCTCCACTAGTAGCAGTACTGAGAGGCTGGATCTGAGGTCTGCTCTCCTGCATCTCCACTAGTAGCAGTACTGAGAGACTGGATCTGAGGTCTGCTCTCCTGCATTTCCACTAGTAGCAGTACTGAGAGGCTGGATCTGAGGTCTGCTCTCCTGCATCTCCACTAGTAGCAGTACTGAGAGGCTGGATCTGAGGTCTGCTCTCCTGCATTTCCACTAGTCACAGCTCTATGCAATGCAAATCATGCAATATGTTCATCATAGTTGTTAGCTGTACTGCATTTTGCGAGTACAGTTTTATGTCAAAAATGTAAGGCAAATCAAGGGTTGACAGATAAAATTATTCTCACTGGAAAAACGCATATCTACCCTTGGAGACATTAATGAGTCTGAGCAAATGAATGATTTACAGCATTAACAATATTATAACAATGGGGCTGGCTAATGGCACTAGAGGAGGCACAGATGGGGTCTCTGGTTCTGCAGACAGTGAGATGGATTTGGGGACACCTATTTCACCTCTTGTTTGTACTGCACTGACGGAGGCAACACATCTGCATGAGAATGAATTCTCTTGTTCTACAGTTTCTCTATAAAGGATTTTTTAATAATAAAGATACAAGCTTGATAGCTCACATTTGGTAAGTGCTTGGCGTTTGATTATTTAATTTTGAACATCTTTAGTGCCCTGTGAATACAGAACATTGCTGCATGTGCTTTTTTCAGCATGCTCCTATTTTTTTAACCTCTTGTTTGCCCACCTACACCCAGGGGGAGACCTGAACAAGGTGTCTCTTCATCACCCCCGGCTGGCAGAGATCGCTGTGTAGCTGTCAGAAGTGGAGCTAAGGCCAGGGTACCTTCATCTCTGTCTCCGAAACTTGCTATTACAAATAGGGTTAGTGCTCTTTCATCAAAACAAACATGATACTACTTCTGACGAAGTGCTCTTAGTTGGCGACTCTATTAGAAATGTTAGCACTGTATTTAAATACGATCAGAAAATGTCTGCTGAATGTTTCCCAGGTGCTAGAGTTCTTGATATTTCTGCCCACATGGAAAATGTTGTTGAAAACCATAAACAAGCATCCACTGTAATTGTCCATGTGGGCACTAATGACATTAGACTCGAAGAATCTGAGACTCTGAAGATCCATTTTAAAATTCTTTTGTCAGAAAATAAAACAATTAGGCAAGAATATTATTGCTTCAAGCCCTCTACCTGAGCTAAATTCAATTGAGGTTGCAATTGAATTTAGCAGAGGCTTCTCTGAACGGGCTCTCTCTTTATAATAAGGCATGTCCTAGAGGACGAGGTAGTGGTATTGCTGCCATTTTTGCTCATAAATTTGCTCTTAAGAAGGAGAACATGGACGGTTATTCATCATTCAGAATTTTAGCATTTCTGGTTTGTAGCCAGATTCCTATTCAGGTTGTAGTTATTTTTTATTGTCATCCAAGACTTTTTTTTTATCTGAATTTGGTGAACTTTTATCTACACTTGCTGTTAACCATGATAAGATTGTGGTGTAAGGTGATTGTAATGTACATGCTGATGTAGAAAGTGTTCCCCTTGGAAGAGATTGTATGATATAGTTTCACTCAAGATGTTACTGGCCCTATTCATATACATGGCCATACTCTAGATTTAGTAATCTCTCTTACAGTTTCAGATCACTCTGCTATTATTATTGAAGTATTAATCCCGGTTCTATAAAACTCCCAGTTTGATTTGATTGTCTCTTGTAATGCTTACATTTGCATATGTCCTGATTAGCATTACAAGAGCCAATGAAATCGCGTGAAAGCACAAAGCGGGAGGAGCTCATTTGCATACAAACTCCAGATTTAGCTGGCCAGTTTAATATTTAGCTAAATGTTAAATCTTGTAACTAGATTTATAAATGATATCTGAATGCACACATTTAAAAAATATGTATTTATTTTCAGAACATTTATAAAAAAATATAAGATATAAGTTAAATCTGGGACAAAATACAAGATTTAAGTTAAATCTGGAAAAAAAGACATTAAAATTGTAACGCTTTTTGTTACACATGGCACCCTATTAAAAAAAAACAAAAAACATATATATATATATAAATACACATACAACAACGTCTCACCCCAAAGACGGAGCACAAGGAGGTTAAGTGACTTGCTCAGGGTCACACAATGAATCAGTAACTGGGAGCTGGGATCTGGGTACCTCCTGGTTACAAACCTGTTTCTTTGACCAGTGGACCACACAATATGCAACGATAAATAGAAGCTGAAACTAGCCAATGTGCTGAAGTGGCTGCAGTGATGGGAGCAAAACAAAGTGCTATCGAGCATAATGTAGAAGATATTGTAACATGTACAGATTCCAATTATGTCAAAGAAAATCTTTGTCATGTTTACCTGTGTGAATGTTAGTGGTATGCAAACTTCAAAGTGTAAATCTGTGTCTAATTTAGAAATTGTCTTTGCCATAGATGAATAGGTTTGAGTAAGGTCTGAATATTTACTGGAAAAATGTGCAAAGTTGTCCGAGCACTCAGGGAACTGATGAACAGGTTCATGATTTAGCTGATGCGTTACAAATGAAGGAGCTATCACTGGTGATTCATGAGAATACCCCACAAGCAGAACAGTTGACAACATGCATCCAATGCAAAACAAGACACAGGAACACAGCTCTACACTGATTAACCAGATTCTGACATAGTGCAAATGCAACAGGAAGATCATAGAGTAGAACAAATGCATAGGCTTGTTTCTGACCCTGTGGGAAAAAAGAATTTCAATGGTGATTTACAAGATGACCATGATTTACAAACCATTTAGCCAAAAGAATACATTTTAAAATTACCCAGATTCATTTGACAGAATTGATAAAACAGGAAGACCAAAGTGGTTGGTCCCTTGAAGACACCGGTCCCTGTCCATTTGTTTCTTTTCTTTTTTCTTTAACCTGCAGTTACTGGTCTGGGTCTCTAGGGGCGCTATCCCACACTGACACCATACATCCCAGCTGAGATGATATTGGCAGGGAGAGAGACTCAGACACAGAAAGCTGCTGGTTAAATTGCGCTAATGCGCCGTTTTAATTCAAATAAACAAAAATACAGCTGAGAAAAGCATTTACAAAAACACGCCTGTCAAAATATAAGGCACAAGGGCCAAAACAAATGGTTTTACAAAAAGTCAGAAAATAAATAAAACAGACAGCACAGCCCTCCACCTCTATCACCACCATCCATTCTAATGATTCTGTCTAACACCTGTGAACACCTGTTTTAGACACCTGAGCCTAATTAGCTATTTAACCATTTATTCAATTGTCAGCTCCAGCCACCGGGAGAAATTTAACCCCTCCCTGTCAACCTAATATTCCCCACACAAACACACACCTGTGCACGGGAAGGGCTTTCACTTATTTTGAGAAGAGCCTGAAGCGTAGAAGATTTAAAGAAGTTCCAGGACTTGTGTAATGCTGCCCAGGGGAAAGTCCAGAGACATTCCTCACCCACTATCTTTCTCTGGGGGCCAGCACTCCTTTCCCACCCAGTGTGAGTGACAACCAGAAATCCAAGACTGTACTACTGGACAAGCTGAAAGACCCAATGATGAGAATGTATGTCTGTAGCAGGGCAAAAACCCACATTGTATATTTGTGTGTCAATATAGGATTGGCAGGGCAGGGGTTAAAATTCTTCCTGCCAGAAAATATGTGAGAATGTGGCTGAAGCCCTAATTGAATGATTGATGATTAATTTGGCTCCATCCACATGGCATAAATAGGGAAGAAATTCCTTTGTTAGGGGCTGGTGTTTGAGAGGAGTGCTGGTGTTTCAAAACAAGCAGCCTGTGATGTACAAGCTACAGATTGTATAGATAAACTTCTGCAAGATTCAATTCATTCAACCTGAGGCTCTCAGAGAGGAGGGGAAACTAACAAATAGCTAAAGAGAACTTCGGAGAGCTGGCCTTGGGAACTGAAGAAATAGTAATGCAGTGCTTTGCAGTGGACGGGGAGGTTGATCCTTTGCAGATAGAAACATTGCTTGCAGGAGGAAGCAGCAAATTCTGGAAGAACTTACACTGCTCCATTGAGTAAATCCTACTATTTTTACGTATATATATATATATATATATACACACACACACGTGTGTGTGTGTGTGTGTAGTAACTCCTTTCCATTAGTGAATTTCTAGTCCAGAGTTTGTAGCATGCACTCACAGACCTGCCAGGGAAGGTGAATGGTAGGCGTGCTTAGAAAGAAGATATTAGTTCAGTGAATGTATCAGAGCATAGAGGATGAATACAAGTTAGCTGCTAAACAACAACTGAGTCCCAGCTGTCCTACAGTATACTACGTGCATTTATTGTTTTTAAATTTCAAAAAAACTGGCAATTCAGGCCAGAAAAAGAAATGAATTTTTCTGGCGGGGAGATGGAGCTCGTAGTGGAGGAGATGGAGAAACAAAAACACATCCTTGTTAACCACTTCAATGCTGGTGAGACACACATTACGAAAAACAGTGCCTGGGTACAAATACTCAAAAGGGTGAACGCTACGACAACTTGCCAACCAATCAAGCCCAGCCACATGGTTTAGAAGAGGAGTCAGATCCTGTGTTGGGTTAGTTTAGGGAAAGGACTGGATTAGCAGCAGCAGGGTGTGCTCCCTGCCGCTACACTGCGAGAGCTCTGCTTGGGAGTCGGGTTTGGATTGGATTTGTTTGTTTTTGTTATTTAATAAGAAGTGTGTCGTCACGTTGAGCTGTAGTCTTCTACCGCTGTGTTGGCTATTCCTGCCCTGGCCAGCCTTGACTGCAACAGCACCCTACCACAAAAATGTTAAAAAAAATATAGTCCGATTTAAATTGAATAAAAAAATCTGAACCTACACTCACTGCTCTGTATGAATTAGGCTTCAAGCTTAGAAAAAAATAAAATGGAGGTGTTAACAGAAAAAAAAGAACAATGAATGACAGGTGCCTTCAATTATTCTATTCTATACTCTCGTCATAAAACTTTAGAATACTGAGCAAATCCCAGGACAGTCTCCTATTTTTGGTTCACAAATACCATTACTAAATTGTTTTTTTGCACAGTACTTTAAATTTCTATCCTGCTGCAGTTCTGGATGCATTTCTCCCCCTCCCTGTTTATTTTCAGGCACCCTGCTCATGGCTCCACCAAGGCAAGAGACCTCCTGGTGAATCTGCTCCTGGGTCTTGGTACTGGCCACCTACAAGACCAGGAAGTGCAACATTGCCGGAGAGGGCAATCAGAGCCATGTTTGGGGGGGGGGGGAACCTGTGTTTGTCTTGGGTTTGTGTCTGCCCCTGCACTACCGACTATTGTGATGCAGGGGTGTGTCTGTAGTTTTGCTTATTTAAATAAATACAAATAAACTACAAAATATGAATTAAAAAAACACACACAGACACACACCACAACAACAACGAGGGGACAAGCTCCACAGCCCACAAAGAGGTGGGCACAGGTAGCTGCAGAGCATGCAACCCCCTCAGGATCAGACCACCTTTTCAAAATTGAGGCCTTTGTACAGGAAGGCAGTTTTCTTCCTGAAATTAGAGGCCCCGAACACTGCCATTGAGAGGGGTCTTACAATAGCGGGGATGTTTGTCCCCAGTGAACCCCTTGAGGGGCTGGGCAGCAGGGTCCTGTCGAATGTGCCACCTTTTCTGCATGATGCCCTGCTCAAGCCCCACTTGCAGGCCCTAGTGGAGATGAAGCCATCAATTTAAAGTAGTCCATAACGGATATATAAATAAGACTGTGACAGAGATCGAATGCTTCTTGGTGTTAGATCTCCCTCCTGACCTGCGAAGGTGCTGTATAAAGGAAACAGAGTACCCTTGACTAAATGGCATTACAGTTTTGTGTCTGGCACAGGGAAATACTCACGTAGGTTTGTTTTCAAACTTTGGAGGTGCTCTCTGATGATATGTTTCACATTGGTTTGGAAGCTGCATCTCTGCTGGGACCAAAAAATCAGACAGATTCGCAAACGAGTCGTAATTAGTTGGCCCACAAACGACTCTAATTTCTTAATCATCGCCTCTATTTTGTCTTGCACATGAAATAATGTCACTGATTTTCCCTGAAGGCGCAGATTGAGACCATTCAAGTGATCGAAAATATCTGCCATATATGCCAATTTGGCAAGCCACTGAAAATAACCAAAACGACATGAAAGTGCAAACTTTGAGTCAAGTCAAAAAATTCTCACTTCATCGCGGAAACTCGAGAAGACAAGTAAGTACCTTTCCTCGGGACAGCCAGCGGACCTCAGAGTGCACAAATAGTTGATGGTGATCACTGCCCATCTCATCACAGAGAGCTGCAAATATTCGCAAATTCAGTGGACAGGCCTTGATGTAGTTCACTGTTTTAACCGCTTCCTCCAAAACAGAGATCAGTTGGCATGTTCTTTGCAGCTAACGCCTCCCTATGGATGCTGCAGTGAATGGATGTTGCTCGTGGAGTCATTGCTCTTACACGCGTAACAACCCCACTGTGTCGGCCTAACATCGTACGGGCCCCATCTGTGCTAAGTCCTACATATTTTGACTAATCAATCCCATTTTCAATAATGAAACTGTTCAACATATCAAAAATAGCCTCTACAGTTGAGCATGTGGGCAACGATTTACAAAAGAGAAAGTCCTCATGTATCTCTCCATTATGTTCATACCTTACATAGGCGAGCAGGTTTCAAAGGTTTGCAATGTCCGTATGATTCATCCAGTTGAAGTGCATAAAATTGGCTGGCTCGTATTCTCGCTAGTAGATGATCACACACGTTGTGGGCCATCTCATTGATTCTGCATGGAACTGTGTTAGCCGACAATTAAATCATGTTAATTTGCTTGCAGGTGCCCTCTCCCAGCATAACACCCACCATCTCCTTAGCCACTGGCAGTATCAACTCCTAAATTGTGTCCGGCGTCCCTGTCTTTGCTATGAGCCTAGCTACCTGGTAGGAGGCCTCCACCGCCTTCTCATTATCACTGCCTTTAGATGTGCATTCCATCATTTTCTTGCTACTATGAAATTCTTTGAGCTTGTTTTCAAAAAATTCAATTGGCGTGGACACGTATTCCCCATGTTTAGTCTCGAGATGACGGCGAAGATTAGCAGGATTTAAGTTTTCATTCGACGGAACATCATAGCACACAACATGTACTGGTAATGCTTCGTTCTCAGTTCCAGTGGCAGTAAATCCCAGTTTTGAGTATTCACTACTGTATTTTCTCCATAATCTTCGTTGATTTTTCTTGTGCTGAGTTTCACTTGCTGATGTCTCACTGCTGTTTTGACCATCTGTCTCTCTTCTCTTGAGCGTGCCAGATAAAAGCCACCGATCCAGTTTTAGATTCCTATGTTCTAACTGCTGAATGTGCAAAGAGCGTTGGTTCACATTGATGTCACATGAAAGCGGCACTACTTAAAAATTCAGAGAATGTTATATTACACAAAGATGCTTGGGAACCTATAGAACCAACGGTACAGAACAATTCATTGTAATTTATTAAGAAATGATTTCCAATGTTCTCTACAGTTTTGAGATCATTTCAATATAGTTTATCAATATAAGTGACAAAGCTACACAAAAAAATCTCAGTATTCTGGAGGACCTTACATTTATTAGTACAATAAGGGAAGCAGAAATAGAGTTTGATGTGTTGCATTGTAAATTTGAGATGACAGGTTTCTTCTAAAATGCTTGGTCTATTTAAATTAATCCATTCATGCATGTACTTTTTTCAAGAAAGAAATAAGGAAAAAAATGTAACTTTCTTTCCACAATTTGTCTATTTACAGCTCTGCACATAATTCCATAAAAGGGGTTTTGTCTTATAATAAATGCAGCAATTTCATTTAGTTTATTATTGCCGTGAATATATTTTTGATTAACATTGAATTCCTGGAGATCTGAAGGACTCCAGCATATATGTTGTGTAGGATGCCATATGCTGCAACGGCTGTACTTATGTTATGGTCTTCATGCACGTTGTCCTTTCTACCTCCAGAATCTGTTCTTTAACAGATCGAAGGCTCTTATCACCATTCTGACTGATGACAGTTTTTGATTGTATCGTTTTTGTTGCAGTTAAATGGTCATTATCACAGAATGGGGTCATCAAATACTGTGTATGCAGCATCGCCAATAATGTGCAGGTCATGTGGTAAAACAGACTGGCCGTTGCCACCTGTTTCATGTGGAAAACACAAGCACATGCCAGCTTCCAGGATGGCCAACGTTCACATGAAGTGTTAACCTTTAGGTGTAATTCGGTGGACGCTGAGAGGGCACTCCCTCGCCGAGTTTCCAATTTTTATGTTTGTACATGGCTTCTCTAGCGGGGATTTGCCACGCAAATTACTTCCAGATGGGGGCAGTTCAGTTTCAATCAAGTTCCAGTCTCCCTGCCAATAGCTTGAGCTGCTCTGTTTGGTCAGGTAAAAAGGGCAATCCCATTAGGAAGCCTAGCATGTCAATTTCTCCTTTTTTTATATATACACACCCAGCACTGCTTCCACCCTTTGTCTCTGTTTGTTTTTGGATCCATCTCAGACTTGCCGTGGTATACCTTGGTAACTCGTTTTACCCTATCCAGATCTTTTTCACGACTTGTTTTTTTAAGCTGGGGAGTCCATGAGCACCGGCTAGCATGGTGACCAACTTCGAGTTTTCCTCAGAGGAAAGTGATGAACTCCCATCCAGTCCGCCCCTCCCTCCTCCCCCTCCTCCACAGTCTTCAGCTTTCTACTGACCGTTCTCCCGAGCAGAGCCCTGCCGTAGGGTGCACAAGGCAAATAGTCATGCAGCCCTCTTTCACAAAGACTAGATCCAGCCTAGGCTGCACAAGGTGCTTTTGGATCAAGCTATTCCTATTCCTACCGGAGCCGATCGGGAGGAACTGCTTCAGCTGTACCTGCAGTACTACGTCAGCAACTCCTGTTTTCCCACCATTGAAAAGGAAGAGAAACGCTTCTCAGAGCCGACGCCCTGGCCTCCTGATTGCAGAGCCAATCCCTCCTCAGCTTCAGGCCCTCGTCCTGCCTGCTTCTTCAGACCTACCTCATCAGGTTAGACAACAAAGCCAGACCAATGCTTTTGTTTCTCCTGCTCACAGCACGTACCTTCCTCCACAAGCAGTGTCTGACCCGGACACCTTCAGGATCTCTATTATGCAGGACATGAAGGCCCTTCTACAGCCTGTCACCAACTCCATGCGGGACATGAAAACCTGTCTCGGTTCCTTAGAGGCCCAATCTTCACCAGCCCCTCCACCCACCCATACAACTTCCTCCTCTGTCATGGAGGTCATCGATCCTACTCCTTCCTTCACCCTGTCTTCTGCTGCTCCCTTTGACCAGCAGCAGTCATTTGGATTCAGGCACATCACTGTTTCTCCTGTCCTGAGCAAACTGATTATTGAAGGTAAGGACGTTAATCTTGTCCTCGTTCTTATAGACACATGAATTAATTGATCAATGTACAGTCAGCTGTGGGGATGTATCAGTGACACTCAAATCTACTGATCCACATTTGCTTAAAAACGTAACTATGGGGGAATTTATGTTGGCTTTTTCTACAGAGCTGTACTCTGTCGTGGCTTTCCTCACCGTCGAGAGGAGTTGGATCATTATCTGGCATACATAATTGAGCTGGCTGTCAGTTATGGTGGTACAATGTTCTATGACTATCACAAGAGTTTTTCTGCAAAAGCTGCTGCTGTCCTGGGAACAGAGAATGTTGCTGTCAACTGGGCAAAACCAGACATAGATCTGTTTCACAGGATTTTCGGGGGATGAGAGCCTACGCTTGCAGGGTTTGTGCATAAAGTCATTCTACACACCTTTGTCCGAAAGCCGCCGCAACTGCCATTTCATCACGGTTTCCTAGGTTATCATGGTCTTCTCTCTCCTGCCTCAAACTCAGTTAAGCTATTTCAGACCCGGAAGCGGTCACCTCTCTTATTAAAGCCGAACTGGAAAAAGGATTTATGGTCGTCCCATTCCTGGCCCTGCCATTCCCAGTCTTTAGGATTAATCCAAATGGCATCGCCACTATGAAGATATTTGGAAAGAAACATCTAATCATAGACCTCTCTGCTCCCAGAGGACAACCCACCAGCAGTATCAATTCTCTAATTCCACTGGATCAATTCTCTCTTCATTACAGACACTCACTGACGCTATCAGGTTCATCAAGATTGCTGGTCACAGAGCCTGGCTTTCCAAGGCAGACATTACAGATGCCTTCAAAAGTTATGCTGATTCACCTGCCCCTCCGCCATTTTTTGGAATTTGATGGCAGGGCTCATTCTTCTTCTCCACTCAGCTCACTTTCAGATGCTGCAGCAGCCCTAAAACATTTGATTAACTTTCCGAAGCATTGTGCTGGATCCTTCTTAATTCTTACCATGTCCCATTACTTGAGGACTTTCTCCTGATATCTCCTGCTTCTCATCCTGTCTTAAAGTATTCACCATCTCAAATCCCTGTTTACTATCCTGGGCATCCCCCTCTCTGTTGAGGAGACTGTCGCCAGCTGATTTCTTCCTTCCAGAGCTCAAGGTCCATTTCAAAGCGTAATCTTCTCTCTCTTCTGGGCTATTGCAATTATGCAATTCGCATCCCCCAAGGTCGTACTTTCATCTCCCGTCTGCTCGCTCTTTCTACCACTATGAAGTCTCTCGACGCCTCCATTCTCTTCCTAGATGAAGCCAGGAAACACATTGATATGTGGGCCATCCTCCTTAACTACTGGAACTGACTTTCTCTGTTTTACGATGATGCCATATCATCTCCAGACATGCATTTGTTTACAGACGCCTCTCACACAGGATTTGGAGGATTCTTTGGATCACAATGGTTTTCAAGTCCCTGGCCCCAGGAAATTCATTCCCTGTCTCCTCAATTGAAATCTTCAACCCTTCTGGAACTTTATCCTATTGTAGTCGCCACCCTGCTCTGGAGCCACCTATGGCTCAGAAAATCAATTGTATTCTTCAGTAACAACACCTCTACAGTTCACATAGTGAACAAAGGGTGCTCATCATCCGCCTTAATCATGCAGCTTCTTCTTTGCCTGGTCTGGATCTCCATGTCCAATAATGTCATTATTCAGGCCCACCACATCCCCAGGTCCCTTAATAATGCCACTGATGCTTTATCTCACCTGCAGGTCCTGAAGTTCCACAACCTAATTCCAGGAGCAGATCCCAACCTGCAGCAGGTGCCTCCGTTCAGCCAGCTAATATTCAACTAAACTCCACACTCTCTGGTCTCCTCCAGTTGGCCCGTTGTTTTATTGAGAGCACTCTAGCCCCCTCCACACGCTCAGTTTACTCTACTGCCTGGTCCTCCTTCACCACCTTCTGCGGCCAGAATCGGATCTCTCACTCCACCTTTAATCTTCAGCACCTGCTGGCCTTTCTCACATATCTCAGATGGTCTCTCAGCCTGGCTCCTTCCTACATCAGGAACTACCTATCAGGCATCCAGTATCAGTTCCGTCTTCAGTCCATTCCATCACCCCCACTCCTTTCCATACCCGAGGTTCGCCTGATTCGAGGCATGGAGAGGAGCCTCCCTCCTTCCTCCACTTCAAGACAGCCAGTTTCTTCTGACATTCTTCTCATCTCCACTCTCCATCGCAGATGCTTCACTCCTTTCGATGACATCGTTATGGAAGTGCTATGCTTAGTTGCTTTTTTAGAATTCCTACGCTGCTCAGAGTTCTCTGTGCCAACATCCGCAAGTTTCCCAGCTGCAGGATTGCGGCGCTCTGACTTCACCCAAGTCCCTGTGGGGGGGGGGGGGGCTTCATCCTCTCTATTAGATTTTCTAAAACAGATCAGCTTCTTCAAGGTCAGTATCTCCAACTCAAAAAATGACTCTTCTCTCTGTCCAAGTCCTGCTCTAACCAAATACTTCACCTCCAAGAATTCTTGTCTTCTCACAGATCCTCTTTTCATCGACTCCTCAAGAACAGTCATTATGAGACCTTGGTTTTACTCAATTCCCTCCTGACTCGGTTATCCTCAAAACTCTATTCCTGTCACTCTGTCCGGATCGGAGCAGCCACATCTGCAGCACGAGCTGGAGTCAATCAGCACCTGATCAAAAACATGGGGTGCTGGTCGTCTGCAGTAGTTGACTCGTATATCAGATGCTCCCCTCCCCAAGTCACTGCTGTTCTCGGTGGTTCCTCGCCAGCTAGAGGGGACCCCCGGCCACAACTATCCTGTAGCAGCTCATGCGCTAGCCTCATCAAGGTCACAACCTTGCTATCCCATCTACCTAGTTTCTTTTCAGGTCCGAGCAACTTTCTGCACCTTCTGGCTGTCTGAGTCCCCACCGGGCCCTGCCAATGGGGGGGGGGGGGGTTCCTCTATTTTCGTCTCTCCAACATGGACTCGAGACGCTTTATCCTAAATCTCAAGCTGTCCAGCTTTATGTCTCTAATTCCATGTTACACAAGCACCCCCGTTCCTCCAATTAAATCCCCCTTATACTGCACTGCAAGCCCTTGTAAGCGACCAGTGAATAAAAGGTGAATTATTGTCACAAAATTCTGTGAGGTTTATAGAGTAGAACTGTTTTCTGTTGTAATAGGTTTCTGGGTTGACAAGATTTTGTGGTTTTTCCATGGGCATGCCCATCTACTGCACACTGTGTTTGAGGGAGAAACCAGCTCTCAGAAATCCCTGTTCAGTTTTATTGACAGCATACTCTGTAAGCCAGGAAATCTTGTATGAGATGTGGTTATATCAGGGAACACATCTCATGAAAGTGTGTACATATGACAGACTTGCTGGTGTTGAATTTGTCTACCACCCATCTGTACGACTCCTTGTTTGCTAGTGTTCAAAAAGGGAGACTAGCACAGTGTGTTGAAAAGGCCATTCCTAGTTTGGCGGGCATAATCAGTGATTTTACAACCTCTCTGAAAACATAATATTGTACAAATCATTGTGTATGGGTAGGATTACAATTAGATATTGATGAACACACATTTACATATATAAATCTAGGGAGACAGAGTGAGAGTGAAGGAGAGATCTCTCAGAGATATGTTTGTAATGCACCTTTTCCGACGATGCTGTGCATGCTCAAGTTCGTGGAGTATGAACAGAACTTGTTATGCGTCCAGCACTTCTGCAATAAGGATCTCACACAATTCAGCCTCCATGTTTGACAGGCAATGTCAAAAAGCCACTCGCGCTCAGACTGCAGAATCTGCAACGTCAGCCGCAGACTGTGGATGCAATCTAGCCGGGCGAAATAGTATCACGAACACAGCCACTATCTCAGAGCACGGGCTACCTAACTCTTATTTCTGTTTTCACTGTACAGATTAACATTGCTTACATTTACATGGTAACATTCCTATAGAGGGAAGAGGTATGCTTGCTTATAAAACAACTTAACCATAAAGCACTTTATGAGTCAAATGGCAGTAATTTGAAAACATTAAATAAATGGTGAAAAAAAAAACCCTTTAAAGTAATGCAACGTTTTAAACGCACGCTTCCTATAGCATGTGTAATGTGCTGCTACGTCACATAAACAATGACTGTGGAGAGAGAGTGGTGACTTTCTAAGCTAGGTGGAAACCCAGCCATTGACTGATTGTGGGAAAGCCATTAGCGTGACTCTGACATACAGGAAGTGATGCGCTATCAGGGTGCAGCAGCAATAGTATGTGCCAATAAGTTGATTTCAAAGACATGCTTAGGAAAAAAAAAAAAAAAACCCACACACGCCTCAGTTTGTATTTGAGTCTATAAAACATGTTTAGCTTTATGGTGTCTTTCCTAGAAAGCCTCGTATGCAACGTCTTTATTTTATAATTCATAGACATGCAGATGTCTTCCTACTCTGCAGCTTGTGAAGTACAGATAACGCTAAAAGCCTTTCGCTTTCAGTTGTTTTTGCCCAATGCATTTTAACATACTAGCACTAGACCATAGGAATCTTTGATAATAAGTGTTGAATATCATGATACCAAACAATTCCTGATGTATTTATTTGTAGTGGATAAACACTTGCTTGGGTACCAGTTCTCTCATCAATAGGATTCTAAATGCATTGCCAAGAAACACCTGGAATGACTCAAACTGCTATGCTGTCGGAGTCTCTTATTCACTGGGAATTTAACAATATCGTACAGGACATGAGCCCATAGTAAAACAGCAAATGTTTCATTGTATAGTGGGGAGGAGGGGGGGGAAGCAATCTGTACTGAAAACAAGATTTTTCAAAAAGGCAACTCTTTAATCTGTTAAAATGTTTCTTCAGTTTGCAGGAAGCACTGTACCGTTTGCAATTCTGACAGAAAACTACACAATCACACAAACACGCCTATACGGCACTCTACTCTCAGCCACCGTCCGCTCACAACTGATTCCCTCAGCTCGACTCTGCCTGCTTATATACCTGCCCAGGGATCACATGACCCATTTGGGCAGGTCAGAGGTTAAAGATAATACATTATTAAGCATTATTAAACATAAAATAATTAGGCAACATATTTAAATAAACATGGATGCATACAAATAAAATATTTCATTTATAAATAAATACATATATAGTGAATTTTAAACCTAAAATACCATAAAACAAACATTCAGAGAAAACTAAAACAAAATATGCCATCCATCCCTAATCTTCTGTTAATCTTGTAGTAATGCTCTCTAATAACAGGAAACAACAAGAAAATGTACTTATTTATAAATATTTACAAAGATATGTGATATTTAACATTTCCCCTTTGTTTGCTACAAAATGGGGAGTGGTCATGTGACCTCCACAACTCCTACAAGGAGGAGGAAAGGTTTGATTATAAAATTTTATATTAAATAATTATTAAGACGGCCAAAAGACAATAATAGGAGAAATTGAAAAATAAAGTTCTGTAACAGAAATGTGGAATAAAATAAGAACAATGGACAGAATAGTGGAGGAAAAGGGATAGGTAACTTGAAAGAAGGAAATACAAATATACCCAATAACGTGGATGAAGCCAATCTTTCAGGAGCGGCTTTTGCTGAGGTTAATTGTGATGAACATCTGGATAAGGAATGTATTGATTATGTATTAAACAAAATGTTATCACATTAAATAGCGATCTTTTGGATAATCCTCAAGAAGTATATTTAGTTATCAATGAAAAAAATGTAATAATGATTTCTGAAAATAATGAATTTGTGATTGAAAATGCAGTTTAAAAACATGCAGGTTTTTAAACAAAACATTGAAATGTAACTTATTATTTTTTTTAATTTTGTATAGCACTCTGAAATGATTTCTCATGAATGGCATTATAAAAAAAAAATAAAAAAATAAAGATTGATATGATAAACCTGGTTCTGTGTGGTGTTAAATTCAGCCCCCACAATGGGAGACAAGCAAACTGCTCACAGATCTCTGATTTAATCAGTTTCAACTTGATACGCGTATTTTAATCCATACACATGATCCACAATCGTACATTCTTTCAGAGAACATATTCTCTGCAACACATCAATACTAAACACAGTAGCTACGATTAAGGCTGGGACTCTTCACATAAATTTGTAAATTTGTTCAAAATCACAGAGGAAGGGGGTAATGGAGTGTGACATCACAGGGATGTAAATTCAACAATGCTTTTTTTTTAATACAATATACCTACAGAAAAATTAATAGATATCTGTAATTCAGTTTGAGGTATCTTGAAATGATTTAGAGGTATCTTTAAATATTTTAAGATATCTTATAATGCAATTTGAGAAATCTCTAAATGATAATTTGGCTTGCCATACTCCTGTAACTCAATAAATGTCACAGCATACACAACGACAAACAAAAAACATTTTTCTAACATTCGGCTGGTTTTCATCCCAGCATTACAAGGCAGCAAACTAAAATATCGGTTATAATATCTTATAATCCAGTAGTCTCCACCTCAGAGAACACCAATCGGGAAGCAAGCCAAGTGTTCTGTTAGCTGAAGTGTTCTCTAACACAGAGCTGACCACCAGACACAATATGCCTCTGGTTCCTTGCAGACCACCGTTGTCTGGAGGGATAGCCCAATCCACCTTTTCCAGAGTGCTAGGCAAATTTCTGGATTTCATGCTGAAAAAGGGCAGGCCAATGCATATCATTTCCTAAGGATACTCGCATGCCTGATGTTGGCTGAGGCTTTTCCAAACAACTCTGTTTCATGCTGAGTGACCTCAGCTGTGTGCTCCTTCTCCTTCTCCTTCTCTTTTTTTCCGTTCACCAAGATGACTTTGCTGCCCTTCCTCTGACATACTATTTTTGTTTTTTTTATTTTCGTGCTCCACAAATATCATACAGCAACAACTGCTCTCTGAACTCCTACCTCTGCAAGTGCAGCCGCTAAATAGACCGATACACTCATTGAGACCCTCATTATCATAACTGTGGATCATTATTTGTGCATCTTGAGTAATTTGCATTGCTCTTAAGCCTAAGCCTGGCTGCAATGCAATTCGAATTTTGTGTGAGCAATTATTTGTACTGTGCCTATACTTACATCTACCGGTACGCTGCACATTGAACAAAACAATAAACCTCCTCTTTCATAAAGTACATTTGTGTGGTATTGTGCAGATCATGCTTTTCCCCTAATTGTTGCTGTTTGTCTCATTTTTAAAACATGCTTGCAATGTGGCAAAGTATTGAGTTCAGGAGTCAGGGGTTACATTGCAAAGTAAGGCAGCAAAGCTATTTCAGCATCATTTGTGCAACTGTGAAAATGTTCTGTTTTTTTTTTAAAGTGAAACTTCAAGTAGAGCTGATGAAGTTCAACGCTCTGTGAAAATCATGGACACCAGCAGAAATCGTGGAATCCACGACACACTCATGACCATCGGAAATTAATCCCAAGCCTTAGTTACCATTTCCTATTTTTTGTTTTACTGTCCTCTAAAATATGCTTCCTCATACAAAATTATGAAATCGGATGTTGTTAATGTTTAATAAACCGAAGGAGTACTGATAATGCTCTGAATCATTGACGCTTCAAATTGAATGGGTCTGTGTGATTATTCTCGATTTAAGGTTGTCTAAGGCATCACACTGTAAGCAAATACACGAACTATGTACTTTAGGGTTAGGGTCAGGGTCTTTGATCAAGAACCAAAGTAATGCTCAAAGTGACATTTAGCTCCCAACCGTGGGGCTTTCAGGGTCATGAACTGAATTGATAACTAATTCACAATATCACTAATTGGTATATATCGACCTAAATTTAAATACAGAAACCGAGGTTGTGCTGCGCCTGCAAATGCGGTAACGTTAACCTGTGCACCAACTTTCCAGTAAATTAAAGTCTAGCAAAACAACAGGCTACTTTATGACGGACGGATTACTTTAACTACGGATTACTTTATGGCAGGAAAAGAGCTTACAATAGATTAAGCAAAACAAAGAGATAGCAGAATCGGCTACTGCTCTCTTGGAAATATTATCCCCGAGTAGTCATATAGGAATTGCAATGAGTGAGGGCAATGACTCATTGCATAAGGGGGCTTTCCTGGAAGCCGCCTCAAGAGAGGGAGAGGAGTTAGAAACACAGGCTGGCAGAAGCCTGCAAAATGTTAGTCGGGGG